>NW_027225680.1:0-185206 GCF_038994185.2 Dermacentor albipictus
CGGAAAACTGCAATCGCGTCCTCCAAAAGATGCATATGCATGCTTAAACGCGTTTTGGCACGAATCCATGTGCGGGTGCTAAAAAGAGCAGCATCGGCCTGCTTTTCACGTCGTTTGGTAGAAATCCACGTGCGCGTTCTGCCAAAAGCACCATTTGCATGCATATCGTGTGGTTTTGCAGAAAACTGCAATCGCCTCTACCAAAAGAGTCATATGCATGCTTAAAACGCGTTTTGGCACAAATCCTTGTGCGGGTGCTAAAAAGAGCAGCATCGAAATGCTTTTCACGTCGTTTGGTAAAAATCTACGTGCGCGTTCTGCCAAAAGCACCATTTGCATGCATATTGTGTGGTTTTCCAGAAAACTGCAATCGCGTCAACCACAAGATGTATATGCATGCTTAAAACGCGTTTTGGCACAAATCCATGTGCGGGTGCTAAAAAGAGCAGCATCGGCATGCTTTTCACGTCGTTTGGTAGAATTCCACGTGCGCTTTCTGCCAAAAGCACCATTTGCATGCATATCGTGTGGTTTTGCAGAAAACTGCAATCGCGTCTACCAAAAGATGCATATGCATGCTTAAACGCGTTTTGGCGCGAATCCATGTGCGGGTGCTAAAAAGAGCAGCATCGGCATGCTTTTCACGTCATTTGGTAAACATCCACGTGCGCGTTCTGCCAAAAGCACCATTTGCATGCATATCGTGTGGTTTTGCAGAAAACTGCAATCGCGTCTTCCAAAAGATGCATATGCATGCTTAAAACCTGTTTTGGCACAAATCCATGTGCGGGTGCTAAAAAGAGCAGCATCGGCATGCTTTTCACGTCATTTGGTAGAAATCCACGTGCGCGTTCTGCCAAAAGCACCATTTGCGTGTATATCGTGTGGTTTTGCAGAAAACTGCAATCGCGTCTACCAAAAGATGCTTCTGCATGATTAAAACGCGTTTTGGCACGAATCCATGTGCGGGTGCTAAAAAGAGCAGCATCGGCATGCTTTTCACGTCGTTTGGTAGAAATCCACGTGCGCGTTCTGCCAAAAGCTCCATTTGCATGCATATCGTGAGGTTTTGCAGAAAACTGCAATCGCGTCTACCAAAAATTGCATATGCATGCTTAAACGCATTTTGGCACGAATCAATGTGCGGGTGCTAAAAAGAGCAGCATCGGCCTGCTTTTCACGTCGTTTGGTAGAAATCCACGTGCGCGTTCTGCCAAAAGCACCATTTGCATGCATATCGTGTGGTTTTGCAGAAAACTGCAATCGCGTCTACCAAAAGATGCATATGCATGCTTAAAACGCTTTTGGCACGAATCCATGTGCGGGTGCTTTAAAAAAGCAGCATCGGCATGCTTTTCACGTCATTTGGTAGAAATCTACGTGCGCGTTCGGCCAAAAGTATCATTTGCATGCATATCGTGTGGTTTTAAAGAAAACTGCAATCGCGTCTACCAAAAGATGCATATGCATGATTAAAACGCGTTTTGGCACGAATCCATGTGCGGGTGCTAAAAAGAGCAGCATCGGCATGCTTTTCACGTCGTTTGGTAGAAATCCACGTGCGCGTTCTGCCAAAAGCACCATTTGCATGCATATCGTGTGGTTTTGCAGAAACTGCAATCGCGTCTACCAAAAGATGCATATGCATGCTTAAAATGCGTTTTGGCACGAATCCATGTGCGGGTGCTAAAAAGAGCAGCATCGGCATGCTTTTCACGTCCTTTGGTAGAAATCCACGTGCGCGTTCCGCCAAAAGCACCATTTGCATGTATATCGTGTGGTTTTGCAGAAAACTGCAATCGCGTCTACCAAAAGATGCATATGCATGCTTAAAACGCGTTTTGGCACGAATCCATGCGCGGGGTGCTAAAAAGAGCAGCATCGGCATGCTTTTCACGTCATTTGGTAAAAATCCACGTGCGCGTTCTGCCAAAAGCACCATTTGCATGCATATCGTGTGGTTTTGCAGAAAACTTCAATCGCGTCTACCAAGGATGCATATGCATGCTTAAAACGCGTTTTGGCACGAATCCATGTGCGGGTGCTAAAAAGAGCAGCATCGGCATGCTTTTCACGTCGTTTGGTAAAAATCCACGTGCGCGTTCTGCCAAAAGCACCATTTGCATGCATATCGTGTGGTTTTGCAGAAAACTGCAATCGCGTCCACCAAAGATGCATATGCATGCTTAGAACGCGTTTTGGCACGAATCCATGTGCGGGTGCTAAAAAGAGCAGCATCGGCATGCTTTTCACGTCGTTTGTAGAAATCCACGGGCGCGTTCTGCCAAAAGCACCATTTGCATGCAAATCGTGTGGTTTTGCAGAAAACTGCAGTCGCGTCTTCCAAAAGATGCATATGCATGCTTAAAACCCGTTTTGGCACAAATCCATGTGCGGGTGCTAAAAAGAGCAGCATCGGCATGCTTTTCACGTCGTTTGGTAGAAATCCACGTGCGCGTTCTTCCAAAAGCACCATTTGCATGCAAATCGTGTGGTTTTGCAGAAAACTGCAATCGCGTCTACCAAAAGATGCATATGCATGCGTAAAACGCGTTTTGGCACGAATCCATGTGCGGGTGCTAAAAAGAGCAGCATCGGCATGCTTTTCACGTCGTTTGGTAGAAATCCACGTGCGCGTTCTGCCAAAAGCACCATTTGAATGCATATCGTGTGGTTTTGCAGAAAACTGCAATTGCGTCTTACCAAGAGATGCATATGCATGCTTAAAACGCGTTTAGGCACGAATCCAAGTGCGGGTGCTTAAAAAAGCAGCATCGGCATGCTTTTCACGTCGTTTGGTAGAAATCTACGTGCGCGTTCTGCCAAAAGTACCATTTGCATGCATATCGTGTGGTTTTACAGAAAACTGCAATCGCGTCTACCAAAAGATGCATATGCATGATTAAAACGCGTTTTGGCACAAATCCATGTGCAGGTGCTAAAAAGAGCAGCATCGGCATGCTTTTCACGTCGTTTGGTAGAAATCCACGTGCGCGTTCTGCCAAAAGCACCATTTGCATGCATATGGTGTGGTTTTGCAGAAAACTGCAATCGCGTCTACCAAAAGATGCTTGTGCATGATTAAAACGCGTTTTGGCACGAATCCATGTGCGGGTGCTAAAAAGAGCAGCATCGGCATGCTTTTCACGTCGTTTGGTAGAAATCCACGCGCGCGTTATGCCAAAAGCTCCTTTTGCATGCATATCGTGTGGTTTTGCAGAAAACTGCAATCGCGTATACCAAAAGATGCATATGCATGCCTAAACGCGTTTTGGCACGAATCCATGTGCGGGTGCTAAAAAGAGCAGCATCGGTCTGCTTTTCACGTCGTTTGGTAGAAATCCACGTGGGCGTTCTGCCAAAAGCACCATTTGCATGCATATCGTGTGGTTTTGCAGAAAACTGCAATCGCGTCTACCAAAAGATGCATATGCATGCTTAAAACGCGTTTTGGCACAAATCCATGTGCGGGTGCTAAAAAGAGCAGCATCGGGATGCTTTTAACGTCGTTTGGTAAAAGTCTACGTGCGCGTTCTACCAAAAGCACCATTTGCGTGCATATCGTGTGGTTTTGCAGAAAACTGCAATCGCGTCTACCAAAAGATGCATATGCATGCTTAAAACGCGTTTTGGCACAAATCCATGTGCGGGTGCTAAAAAGAGCAGCATCGGCATGCTTTTCACGTCGTTTCGTAAAATTCCACGTGCGCGTTCTGCCAAAAGCACCATTTGCATGCATATCGTGTGGTTTTGCAGAAAACTTAATCGCGTCTACCAAAAGATGCATATGCATCCTTAAACGCGTTTTGGCGCGAATCCATGTGCAGGTGCTAAAAAGAGCAGCATCGGCATGCTTTTCACGTCGTTTGGTAAAAATCCACGTGCGAGTTCTGCCAAAAGCACCATTTGCATGCATATCGTGTGGTTTTGCAGAAAACTTCAATCGCGTCTACCAAAGATGCATATGCATGCTTAAAACGCGTTTTGGCACGAATCCATGTGCGGGTGCTAAAAAGAGCAGCATCGGCATGCTTTTCACGTCGTTTGGTAGAAATCTACGTGCGCGTTCTCCCAAAAGCACCATTTGCATGCATATCGTGTGGTTTTACAGAAAACTGCAATCTCGGCTACCAAAAGATGCATATGCATGATTAAAACGCGTTTTGGCACGAATCTGTGTGCGGGTGCTAAAAGGAGCAGCATCGGCATGCTTTTCAAGTCGTTTGGAAGAAATCCACGTGCGCGTTCTGCCAAAAGCACTATTTGCATGCATATCGTGTGGTTTTGCAGAAAACTGCAATCGCGTCTACAAAAGATGCATATGCATGCTTAAAATGCGTTTTGGAACGAATCCATGTGCGGGTGCTAAAAAGAGCAGCATCGGCATGCTTTTCACGTCATTTGGTAGAAATCCACGTGCGCCTTCTGCCAAAAGCACTATTTGCATGCATATCGTGTGGTTTTGCAGAAAACTGCAATCGCGTCTACCAAAAGATGCATATGCATGCTTAAAACGCGTTTTGGCAAGAATCCATGTGCGGGTGCTAAAAAGAGCAGCATCGGCATGCTTTTCACGTCGTTTGGTAGAAATCCACGTGCGCGTTCTGCCAAAAGCACCATTTGCATGCATATCGTGTGGTTTTGCAGAAAACTGCAATCGCGTCTACCGAAGATGCATATGCATGCTTAAAACGCGTTTTGGCACGAATCAGTGTGCGGGTGCTAAAAAGAGCAGCATCGGCATGCTTTTCACGTCGTTTGGTAGAAATCCACGTGCGCGTTCTGCCAAAAGCACCATTTGCATGCATATCATGCGGTTTTGCAGAAAACTGCAATCGCGTCTAGCAAAAGATGCATATGAATGCTTAAAACGCGTTTTGGCACGAATCCATGTGCGGGTGCTAAAAAGAGTAGCCTCGGCATGCTTTTCACGTCGTTTGGTAGAAATCCACGTGCGCGTTCTGCCAAAAGCACCATTTGCATGCATATCGTGTGGTTTTGTAGAAAACTGCATCCGCATCTACCAAAAGATGCTTGTGCATGCTTAAAACGCGTTTTGGCACAAATCCATGTGCGGGTGCTAAAAAGAGAAGCATCGGCGTGCTTTTCACGTCGTTTGGTAGAAATCCACGTGCGCGTTCTGCCAAAAGCACCATTTGCATGCATATCGTGTGGTTTTGTAGAAAACTGCAATCGCGTCTACCAAAAGATGCATATGCATGCTTAAAACGCGTTTTGGCACGAATCCATGTGCGGGTGCTTAAAAAAGCAGCATCGGCATGCTTTTCACGTCGTTTGGTAGAAATCTACGTGCCCGTTCTACCAAGAAGCACCATTTGCATGCATATCGTGTGGTTTTACAGAAAACTGCAATCACGTCTACCAAAAGATGCATATGCATGCTTAAAAGGCGTTTTGGCACAAATCCATGTGCGGGTGCTAAAAATAGCAGCATCGGCATGCTTTTCACGTCGTTTGGTAGAAATCCACGTGCGCGTTCTGCCAAAAGCACCATTTCCATGCATATCGTGTGGTTTGGCAGAAAACTGCATCGCGTCTACGAAAAGATGCATATGCATGCTTAAAACGCGTTTTGGCACAAATCCATGTGCGGGTGCTAAAAAGAGCAGCATCGGCATGCTTTTCACAACGTTTGGTAGAAATCCACTTGTGCGTTCTGCCAAAAGCACCATTTGCATGCATATCGTGTGGTTTTGCAGAAAACTGATTTCGCGTCTACCAAAAGATGCATATGCATGGTTAAAATGCGTTTTGGCATGAATCCATGTGCGGGTGCTAAAAAGAGCAGCATCGGCATGCTTTTCACGTCGTTTGGTAGAAATCCACGCCCGAGTTCTGCCAAAAGCACCATTTGCATGCATATCGTGTGCTTTTGCAGAAAACTGCAATCGCGTCTACCAAAAGATGCTTATGCATGGTTTAAACGCGTTTTGGCACAAATCCATGTGCGAGTGCTAAAAAGAGCAGCATCGGCATGCTTTTCACGACGTTTGTAGAAATCCACTTGCGCGTTCTGCCAAAAGCACCATTTGCATGCATATCGTGTGGTTTTGCAGAAAACTGCATCCGCGTCTACCAAAAGATGCTTGTGCATGCTTAAAACGCGTTTTGGCACAAATCCATGTGCGGGTGCTAAAAAGAGCAGCATCGGCATGCTTTTCACGTCGTTTGGTAGAAATCTAAGTGCGCGTTCTGCAAAAAGCACCATTTGAATGCATATCGTGTGGTTTTGCAGAAAACTGCACTCGCGTCTACCAAAAGATGCATATCCATGCTTCAAACGCGTTTTGGCACAAATCCATGTGCGGGTGCTAACAAGAGCAGCATCGGCATGCTTTTCACGTCGTTTGGTAGACATCTACGTGCGCGTTTTGCCAAAAGCACCATTTGCATGCATATCGTGTGGTTTTGCAGAAAACTGCATCCTCGTCTACCAAAAGTTGCATATGCATGCTTAAAACGCGTTTTGGCACAAACCCATGTGCGGGTGCTAAAAAGAGCAGCATCGGCATGCTTTTCACGTCGTTTGGTAGAAATCCACGTGGGCGTTCTGCCAAAAGCACCATTTGCATGCATATCATGTGGTTTTGCAGAAAACTGCAATCGCGTCTACCAAAAGATGCATATGAATGCTTAAAACGCGTTTTGGCACGAATCCATGTGCGGGTGCTAAAAAGAGAAGCATCGGCATGCTTTTCACGTCGTTTGGTAGAAATCCACGTGCGCGTTCTGCCAAAAGCACCATTTGCATGCATATCGTGTGGTTTTGCAGAAAACTGCAATCGCGTCTACCAAAAGATGCATATGCATGCTTAAAACGCGTTTTGGCATGAATCCATGTGTGGGTGCTAAAAAGAGCAGCATCGGCATGCTTTTCACGTCGTTTGGTAGAAATCCACGTGCGCGTTCTGCCAAAAGCACCATTTGCATGCATATCGTGTGGTTTTTGCAGAAAACTGCAATCGTGTCGACCAAAAGAGGCATAAGCATGCTTAAAACGCGTTTTGGCACAAATCCCTGTGCGGGTGCTAAAAAGAGCAGCATCGGCATGCTTTTCGCGTCGTTCGGTAAAAATCCACGTGCGCCATCTGCCAAAAGCACCATTTGCATGCATATCGTGTGGTTTTGCAGAAAACTGCAATCGCGTCTACTAAAAGATGCATATGCATGCTTAAAACGCGTTTTGGAACACATCCATGTGCGGGTGCTAAAAAGAGCGGCATGCTTTTCACGTCGTTTGGTAGAATTCCACGTGCGCGTTCTGCCAAAAGCACCATTTGCATGCATATCGTGTGGTTTTGCAGAAAACTGCAATCGCGTCTACCAAAAGGATGCATATGCATGCTTAAAACGCGTTTTGGCACGAATCCATGTGCGGGTGCTAAAAAGAGCAGCATCTGCATGCTTTTCACGTCGTTTGGTAGAAATCCACGGGCGCGTTCTGCCAAAAGCACCATTTGCATGCATATCGTGTGGTTTTGCAGAAAACTGCAATCGCGTCTTCCAAAAGATACATATGCATGCTTAAAACGCGTTTTGGCACAAATCCATGTGCGGGTGCTAAAAAGAGCAGCATCGGCATGCTTTTCACGTCGTTTGGTAGAAATTCACATGCCCGTTCTGCCAAAAGCACCATTTGCATGTATATCGTGGGGTTTTGCAGAAAACTGCAATCGCGTCTACCAAAAGATGCATATGCATGCTTAAAACGCGTTTTGGCACGAATCCATGTGCGGGTGCTAAAAAGAGCATCATCGGCATGCTTTTCACGTCGTTTGGTAGAAATCCACGTGCGCGTTCTGCCAAAAGCACCATTTGCATGCATATCGTGTGGTTTTGCAGAAAACTGCAATCGCGTCTACCAAAAGATGCATATGCATGCTTAAAACGCGTTTTGGCATGAATCCATGTGTGGGTGCTAAAAAGAGCAGCATCGGCATGCTTTTCACGTCGTTTGGTAGAAATCCACGTGCGCGTTCTGCCAAAAGCACCATTTGCATGCATATCGTGTGGTTTTGCAGAAAACTGCAATCGTGTCGACCAAAAGAGGCATATGCATGCTTAAAACGCGTTTTGGCACAAATCCCTGTGCGGGTGCTAAAAAGAGCAGCATCGGCATGCTTTTCGCGTCGTTCGGTAAAAATCCACGTGCGCCATCTGCCAAAAGCACCATTTGCATGCATATCGTGTGGTTTTGCAGAAAACTGCAATCGCGTCTACTAAAAGATGCGTATGCATGCTTAAAACGCGTTTTGGAACACATCCATGTGCGGGTGCTAAAAAGAGCGGCATGCTTTTCACGTCGTTTGGTAGAATTCCACGTGCGCGTTCTGCCAAAAGCACCATTTGCATGCATATCGTGTGGTTTTGCAGAAAACTGCAATCGCGTCTACCAAAAAGATGCATATGCATGCTTAAAACGCGTTTTGGCACGAATCCATGTGCGGGTGCTAAAAAGAGCAGCATCTGCATGCTTTTCACGTCGTTTGGTAGAAATCCACGGGCGCGTTCTGCCAAAAGCACCATTTGCATGCATATCGTGTGGTTTTGCAGAAAACAGCAATCGCGTCTTCCAAAAGATACATATGCATGCTTAAAACGCGTTTTGGCACAAATCCATGTGCGGGTGCTAAAAAGAGCAGCATCGGCATGCTTTTCACGTCGTTTGGTAGAAATCCACATGCCCGTTCTGCCAAAAGCACCATTTGCATGTATATCGTGGGGTTTTGCAGAAAACTGCAATCGCGTCTACCAAAAGATGCATATGCATGCTTAAAACGCGTTTTGGCACGAATCCATGTGCGGGTGCTAAAAAGAGCATCATCGGCATGCTTTTCACGTCGTTTGGTAGAAATCCACGTGCGCGTTCTGCCAAAAGCACCATTTGCATGCATATCGTGTGGTTTTGCAGAAAACTGCATTCGCGTCTACCAAAAGATGCATATACATGCTTAAAACGTGTTTTGGCACGAATCCATGTGCGGGTGCTAAAAAAAGCAGCATCGGCATGCTTTTCACGTCGTTTGGTAGAAATCTACGTGCGCGTTCTGCCAAAAGCACCATTTGAATGCATATCGTGTGGTTTTACAGAAAACTGCAATCGCGTCTACCAAAAGATGCATATGCATGATTAAAACGCGTTTTGGCACGAATCCATGTGCGGGTGCTAAAAAGAGCAGCATCGGCATGCTTTTCACGTCGTTTGGTAGAAATCCACGTGAGCGTTCTGCCAAAAGCACCATTTGCATGCATATCGTGTGGTTTTGCAGAAAACTGCAATCGCGTCTACCAAAAGATGCATATGCATGCTTAAAACGCGTTTTGGCACGAATCCATGTGCGGGTGCTAAAAAGAGCAGCATCCGCATGCTTTTCACGTCGTTTGGTAGAAATCCGCGTGCGCGTTCTGCCAAAAGCACCATTTGCATGCATATCGTGCGGTTTTGCAGAAAACTGCAATCGCGTCTACCAAAAGATGCATATGCATGCTTAAAACGCGTTTTGGCACAAATCCATGTGCGGGTGCTAAAAAGAGCAGCATCAGCATGCTTTTCACGTCGTTTGGTAGAAATCCACATGCGCGTTCTGCCAAAAGCACCATTTGCATGCATATCGTGTCGTTTTGCAGAAAACTGCGATCGCGTCTACCAAAAGATGCATATGCCTGCTTAAAACGCGTTTTGGCACGAATCCATGTGCGTGTGCTAAAAAGAGTAGCCTCGGCATGCTTTTCACGTCGTTTGGTAGAAATCCACGTGCGCGTTCTGCCAAAAGCACCATTTGCATGCATATCGTGTGGTTTTGCAGAAAACTGCATCCGCGTCTACCAAAAGATGCTTGTGCATGCTTAAAACGCGTTTTGGCACAAATCCATGTGCGGGTGCTAAAAAGAGCAGCATCGGCATGCTTTTCACGTCGTTTGATAGAAATCCACGCGCGCGTTCTGCCAAAAACACCATTTGCATGCATATGGTGTGGTTTTGCAGAAAACTGCAATCGCGTCTACCAAAAGATGCTTGTGCATGATTAAAACGCGTTTTGGCACGAATTCATGTGCGGGTGCTAAAAAGAGCAGCATCGGCATGCTTTTCACGTCGTTTGGTAGAAATCCACGTGCGCGTTCTGCCTAAAGCTCCATTTGCATGCATATCGTGTGGTTTTGCAGAAAACTGCAATCGCGTCTACCAAAAGATGCATATGCATGCTTAAACGCGTTTTGGCACGAATCCATGTGCGGGTGCTAAAAACAACAGAATCGGCCTGCTTTTCACGTCGTTTGGTAGAAATCCACGCGCGCGTTCTGCCAAAAGCACCATTTACATGCATATCGTGTGGTTTTTCAGAAAACTGCAATCGCGTCTACCAAAAGATGCATATGCATGCTTAAAACGCGTTTTGGCACAAATCCATGTGCGGGTGCTAAAAAGAGCAGCATCGGCATGCTTTTCACGTCGTTTGGTAGAATTCCACGTGCGCGTTCTGCCAAAAGCACCATTTGCATGCATATCGTGTGGTTTTGCAGAAAACTGCAATCGCGTCTACAAAAAGATGCATATGCATGCTTAAAACGCGTTTTGGCACGAATCCATGTGCGGGTGCTAAAAAGAGCAGCATCTGCATGCTTTTCACGTCGTTTGGTAGAAATCCACGTGCGCGTTCTGCCAAAAGCACCATTTGCATGCATATCGTGTGGTTTTGCAGAAAACTGCAATCGCGTCTTCCAAAAGATACATATGCATGCCTTAAACGCGTTTTGGCACAAATCCATGTGCGGGTGCTAAAAAGAGCAGCATCGGCATGCTTTTCACGTCGTTTGGTAGAAATCCACGTGCCCGTTCTGCCAAAAGCACCATTTGCATGTACATCGTGGGGTTTTGCAGAAAACTGCAATCGCGTCTACCAAAAGATGCATATGCATGCTTAAAACGCGTTTTGGCACGAATCCATGTGCGGGTGCTAAAAAGAGCATCATCGGCATGCTTTTCACGTCGTTTGGTAGAAATCCACGTGCGCGTTCTGCCAAAAGCACCATTTGCACGCATATCGTGTGGTTTTGCAGAAAACTGCGTTCGCGTCTACCAAAAGATGCATATACATGCTTAAAACGTGTTTTGGCACGAATCCATGTGCGGGTGCTAAAAAAAGCAGCATCGGCATGCTTTTCACGTCGTTTGGTAGAAATCTACGTGCGCGTTCTGCCAAAAGCACCATTTGAATGCATATCGTGTGGTTTTACAGAAAACTGCAATCGCGTCTACCAAAAGATGCATATGCATGCTTAAAACGCGTTTTGGCACGAATCCATGTGCGGGTGCTAAAAAGAGCAGCATCGGCATGCTTTTCACGTCGTTTGGTAGAAATCCGCGTGCGCGTTCTGCCAAAAGCACCATTTGCATGCATATCGTGTGGTTTTGCAGAAAACTGCAATCGCGTCTACCAAAAGATGCATATGCATGCTTAAAACGCGTTTTGGCACAAATCCATGTGCGGGTGCTAAAAAGAGCAGCATCAGCATGCTTTTCACGTCGCTTGGTAGAAATCCACATGGGCGTTCTGCCAAAAGCACCATTTGCATGCATATCGTGTGGTTTTGCAGAAAACTGCGATCGCGTCTACCAAAAGATGCATATGCCTGCTTAAAACGCGTTTTGGCACGAATCCATGTGCGTGTGCTAAAAAGAGTAGCCTCGGCATGCTTTTCACGTCGTTTGGTAGAAATCCACGTGCGCGTTCTGCCAAAAGCACCATTTGCATGCATATCGTGTGGTTTTGCAGAAAACTGCATCCGCGTCTACCAAAAGATGCTTGTGCATGCTTAAAACGCGTTTTGGCACAAATCCATGTGCGGGTGCTAAAAAGAGCAGCATCGGCATGCTTTTCACGTCGTTTGATAGAAATCCACATGCGCGTTCTGCCAAAAACACCATTTGCATGCATATGGTGTGGTTTTGCAGAAAACTGCAATCGCGTCTACCAAAAGATGCTTGTGCATGATTAAAACGCGTTTTGGCACGAATTCATGTGCGGGTGCTAAAAAGAGCAGCATCGGCATGCTTTTAACGTCGTTTGGTAGAAATCCACGTCCGCGTTCTGCCAAGAGCTCCATTTGCATGCATATCGTGTGGTTTTGCAGAAAACTGCAATCGCGTCTACCAAAAGATGCATATGCATGCTTAAACGCGTTTTGGCACGAATCCATGTGCGGGTGCTAAAAAGAGCAGCATCGGCCTGCTTTTCACGTCGTTTGGTAGAAATCCACGCGCGCGTTCTGCCAAAAGCACCATTTAGATGCATATCGTGTGGTTTTTCAGAAAACTGCAATCGCGTCTACCAAAAGATGCATATGCATGCTTAAAACGCGTTTTGGCACAAATCCATGTGCGGGTGCTAAAAAGAGCAGCATCGGCATGCTTTTCACGTCGTTTGGTAGAATTCCACGTGCGCGTTCTGCCAAAAGCACCATTTGCATGCATATCGTGTGGTTTTGCAGAAAACTGCAATCGCGTCTACCAAAGATGCATATGCATGCTTAAACGCGTTTTGGCGCGAATCCATGTGCGGGTGCTAAAAAGAGCAGCATCGGCATACTTTTCACGTCATTTGGTAAAAATCCACGTGCGCGTTCTGCCAAAAGCACCATTTGCATGCATATCGTGTGGTTTTTCAGAAAACTGCAATCGCGTCTACCAAAGATGCATATGCATGCTTAGAACGCGTTTTGGCACGAATCCATGTGCGGGTGCTCAAAAGAGCAGCATCGGCATGCTTTTCACGTCATTTGGTAGAAATCCACGGGCGCGTTTTGCCAAAAGCACCATTTGCATGCAAATCGTGTGGTTTTGCAGAAAACTGCAGTCGCGTCTTCCAAAAGATGCATATGCATGCTTAAAACCCGTTTTGGCACAAATCCATGTGCGGGTGCTAAAAAGAGCAGCATCGGCATGCTTTTCACGTCGTTTGGTAGAAATCCACGTGCGCGTTCTGCCAAAAACACCATTTGCATGCAAATCGTGTGGTTTTGCAGAAAACTCCAATCGCGTCTTCCAAAAGATGCATATGCATGCTTAAAACCCGTTTTGACACAAATCCATGTGCGGGTGCTAAAAAGAGCAGCATCGGCATGCTTTTCACGTCATTTGGTAGAAATCCACGTGCGCGTTCTGCCAAAAGCACCATTTGCGTGTATATCGTGTGGTTTTGCAGAAAACTGCAATCGCGTCTACCAAAAGATGCATATGCATGCTTAAAACGCGTTTTGGCACGAATCCATGTGCGGGTGCTAAAAAGAGCAGCATCGGCATGCTTTTCACGTCGTTTGGTAGAAATCCACGAGCGCGTTCTGCCAAAAGCACCATTTGCATGCATATCGTGTGGTTTTGCAGAAAACTGCAATCGCGTCTACCAAGAGATGCATATGCATGCTTAAAACGCGTTTAGGCACGAATCCAAGTGCGGGTGCTTAAAAAAGCAGAATCGGCATGCTTTTCACGTCGTTTGGTAGACATCTACGTGCGCGTTCTGCCAAAAGTACCATTTGCATGCATATCGTGTGGTTTTACAGAAAACTGCAATCGCGTCTACCAAAAGATGCATATGCATGATTAAAACGCGTTTTGGCACGAATCCATGTGCGGGTGCTAAAAAGAGCAGCATCGGCATGCTTTTCACGTCGTTTGGTAGTAATCCACGTGCGCGTTCTGCCAAAAGCACCATTTGCATGCATATCGTGTGGTTTTGCAGAAAACTGCAATCGCGTCTACCAAAAGATGCATATGCATGCTTAAAAAGCGTTTTGGCACGAATCCATGTGCCGGTGCTAAAAAGAGCAGCATTGGCATGCTTTTCACGTCGTTTGGTAGAAATCCACGTGCGCGTTCCGCCAAAAGCACCATTTGCATGTATATCGTGTGGTTTTGCAGAAAACTGCAATCGCGTCTACCAAAAGATGCATATGCGTGCTTAAAACGCGTTTTGGCACGAATCCATGTGCGGGTGCTAAAAAGAGCAGCATCGGCATGCTTTTCACGTCGTTTGGTAGAAATCCACGGGCGCGTTCTGCCAAAAGCACCATTTGCATGAAATCGTGTGGTTTTTCAGAAAACTGCAGTCGCGTCTTCCAAAAGATGCATATGCATGCTTAAAACCCGTTTTGGCACAAATCCATGTGCGGGTGCTAAAAAGAGCAGCATCGGCATGCTTTGCACGTTGTTTGGTAGAAATCCACGTGCGCGTTCTGCCAAAAACACCATTTGCATGCAAATCGTGTGGTTTTGCAGAAAACTGCAATCGCGTCTTCCAAAAGATGCATATGCATGCTTAAAACCCGTTTTGGCACAAATCCATGTGCGGGTGCTAAAAAGAGCAGCATCGGCATGCTTTTCACGTCATTTGGTAGAAATCCACGTGCGCGTTCTGCCAAAAGCACCATTTGCGTGTATATCGTGTGGTTTTGCAGAAAACTGCAATCGCGTCTACCAAAAGATGCATATGCATGCTTAAAACGCGTTTTGGCACGAATCCATGTGCGGGTGCTAAAAAGAGCAGCATCGGCATGCTTTTCACGTCGTTTGGTAGAAATACACGAGCGCGTTCTGCCAAAAGCACCATTTGCATGCATATCGTGTGGTTTTGCAGAAAACTGCAATCGCGTCTACCAAAAGATGCATATGCATGCTTAAAACGCGTTTTGGCACAAATCCATGTGCGGGTGCTAAAAAGAGCAGCATCAGCATGCTTTTCACGTCGTTTGGTAGAAATCCACATGCGCGTTCTGCCAAAAGCACCATTTGCATGCATATCGTGTGGTTTTGCAGAAAACTGCGATCGCGTCTACCAAAAGATGCATATGCCTGCTTAAAACGCGTTTTGGCACGAATCCATGTGCGTGTGCTAAAAAGAGTAGCCTCGGCATGCTTTTCACGTCGTTTGGTAGAAATCCCCGTGCGCGTTCTGCCAAAAGCACCATTTGCATGCATATCGTGTGGTTTTGCAGAAAACTGCATCCGCGTCTACCAAAAGATGCTTGTGCATGCTTAAAACGCGTTTTGGCACAAATCCATGTGCGGGTGCTAAAAAGAGCAGCATCGGCATGCTTTTCACGTCGTTTGATAGAAATCCACGTGCGCGTTCTGCCAAAAACACCATTTGCATGCATATGGTGTGGTTTTGCAGAAAACTGCAATCGCGTCTACCAAAAGATGCTTGTGCATGATTAAAACGCGTTTTGGCACAAATCCATGTGCGGGTGCTAAAAAGAGCAGCATCAGCATGCTTTTCACGTCGTTTGGTAGAAATCCACATGCGCGTTCTGCCAAAAGCACCATTTGCATGCATATCGTGTGGTTTTGCAGAAAACTGCGATCGCGTCTACCAAAAGATGCATATGCCTGCTTAAAACGCGTTTTGGCACGAATCCATGTGCGTGTGCTAAAAAGAGTAGCCTCGGCATGCTTTTCACGTCGTTTGGTAGAAATCCACGTGCGCGTTCTGCCAAAAGCACCATTTGCATGCATATCGTGTGGTTTTGCAGAAAACTGCATCCGCGTCTACCAAAAGATGCTTGTGCATGCTTAAAACGCGTTTTGGCACAAATCCATGTGCGGGTGCTAAAAAGAGCAGCATCGGCATGCTTTTCACGTCGTTTGATAGAAATCCACGTGCGCGTTCTGCCAAAAACACCATTTGCATGCATATGGTGTGGTTTTGCAGAAAACTGCAATCGCGTCTACCAAAAGATGCTTGTGCATGATTTTCACGTCGTTTGGTAGAAATCCACGTGGGCGTTCTGCCAAAAGCACCATTTACATGCATATCGTGTGGTTTTTCAGAAAACTGCAATCGCGTCTACCAAAAGATGCATATGCAAGCTTAAAACGCGTTTTGGCACAAATCCATGTGCGGGTGCTAAAAAGAGCAGCATCGGCATGCTTTTCACGTCGTTTGGTAGAATTCCACGTGCGCGTTCTGCCAAAAGCACCATTTGCATGCATATCGTGTGGTTTTGCAGAAAACTGCAATCGCGTCTACCAAAAGATGCATATGCATGCTTAAAACGCGTTTTGGCACGAATCCATGTGCGGGTGCTAAAAAGAGCAGCATCGGCATGCTTTTCACGTCGTTTGGTAGAAATCCACGAGCGCGTTCTGCCAAAAGCACCATTTGCATGCATATCGTGTGGTTTTGCAGAAAACTGCAATCGCGTCTACCAAGAGATGCATATGCATGCTTAAAACGCGTTTAGGCACGAATCCAAGTGCGGGTGCTTAAAAAAGCAGAATCGGCATGCTTTTCACGTCGTTTGGTAGACATCTACGTGCGCGTTCTGCCAAAAGTACCATTTGCATGCATATCGTGTGGTTTTACAGAAAACTGCAATCGCGTCTACCAAAAGATGCATATGCATGATTAAAACGCGTTTTGGCACGAATCCATGTGCGGGTGCTAAAAAGAGCAGCATCGGCATGCTTTTCACGTCGTTTGGTAGAAATCCACGTGCGCGTTCTGCCAAAAGCACCATTTGCATGCATATCGTGTGGTTTTGCAGAAAACTGCAATCGCGTCTACCAAAAGATGCATATGCATGCTTAAAAAGCGTTTTGGCACGAATCCATGTGCCGGTGCTAAAAAGAGCAGCATTGGCATGCTTTTCACGTCGTTTGGTAGAAATCCACGTGCGCGTTCCGCCAAAAGCACCATTTGCATGTATATCGTGTGGTTTTGCAGAAAACTGCAATCGCGTCTACCAAAAGATGCATATGCGTGCTTAAAACGCGTTTTGGCACGAATCCATGTGCGGGTGCTAAAAAGAGCAGCATCGGCATGCTTTTCACGTCGTTTGGTAAAAATCCACGTGCGCGTTCTGCCAAAAGCACCATTTGCATGCATATCGTGTGGTTTTGCAGAAAACTGCAATCGCGTCTACCAAAAGATGCATATGCATGCTTACAACGCGTTTTGGCACGAATCCATGTGCGGGTGCTAAAAAGAGCAGCATCGGCATGCTTTTCACGTCGTTTGGTAGAAATCCACGTGCGCGTTCTGCCAAAAGCACCATTTGCATGCATATCGTGCGGTTTTGCAGAAAACTGCAATCGCGTCTACCAAAAGATGCATATGCATGCTTAAAACGCGTTTTGGCACAAATCCATGTGCAGGTGCTAAAAAGAGCAGCATCGGCATGCTTTTCACGTCGTTTGGTAGAAATCCACGCGCGCGTTCTGCCAAAAGCACCATTTGCATGCATATCGTGTGGTTTTGCAGAAAACTGCGATCGCGCCTACCAAAAGATGCATATGCCTGCTTAAAACGCGTTTTGGCACGAATCCATGTGCGTGTGCTAAAAAGAGTAGCCTCGGCATGCTTTTCACGTCGTTTGGTAGAAATCCACGTGCGCGTTCTGCCAAAAGCACCATTTGCATGCATATCGTGTGGTTTTGCAGAAAACTGCATCCGCGTCTACCAAAAGATGCTTGTGCATGCTTAAAACGCGTTTTGGCACAAATCCATGTGCGGGTGCTAAAAAGAGCAGCATCGGCATGCTTTTCACGTAGTTTGATAGAAATCCACGTGCGCGTTCTGCCAAAAGCTCCATTTACATGCATATCGTGTGGTTTTGCAGAAAACTGCAATCGCGTCTACCAAAAGATGCATATGCATGCTTAAACGCGTTTTGGCACGAATCCATGTGCGGGTGCTAAAAAGAGCAGCATCGGCCTGCTTTTCACGTCGTTTGGTAGAAATCCACGCGCGCGTTCTGCCAAAAGCACCATTTACATGCATATCGTGTGGTTTTTCAGAAAACTGCAATCGCGTCTACAAAAAGATGCATATGCATGCTTAAAACGCGTTTTGGCACAAATCCATGTGCGGGTGCTAAAAAGAGCAGCATCGGCATGCTTTTCACGTCGTTTGGTAGAATTCCACGTGCGCGTTCTGCCAAAAGCACCATTTGCAAGCATATCGTGTGGTTTTGCAGAAAACTGCAATCGCGTCTACCAAAGATGCATATGCATGCTTAAACGCGTTTTGGCGCGAATCCATGTGCGGGTGCTAAAAAGAGCAGCATCGGCATGCTTTTCACGTCATTTGGTAAAAATCCACGTGCGCGTTCTGCCAGAAGCACCATTTGCATGCATATCGTGTGGTTTTGCAGAAAACTGCAATCGCGTCTACCAAAGATGCATATGCATGCTTAGAACGCGTTTTGGCACGAATCCATGTGCGGGTGCTCAAAAGAGCAGCATCGGCATGCTTTTCACGTCTTTTGGTAGAAATCCACGGGCGCGTTCTGCCAAAAGCACCATTTGCATGCAAATCGTGTGGTTTTGCAGAAAACTGCAGTCGCGTCTTCCAAAAGATGCATATGCATGCTTAAAACCCGTTTTGGCACAAATCCATGTGCGGGTGCTAAAAAGAGCAGCATCGGCATGCTTTTCACGTCATTTGGTAGAAATCCACGCGCGCGTTCTGCCAAAAGCACCATTTGCGTGTATATCGTGTGGTTTTGCAGAAAACTGCAATCGCGTCTACCAAAAGATGCATATGCATGCTTAAAACGCGTTTTGGCACGAATCCATGTGCGGGTGCTAAAAAGAGCAGCATCGGCATGCTTTTCACGTCGTTTGGTAGAAATCCACGAGCGCGTTCTGCCAAAAGCACCATTTGCATGCATATCGTGTGGTTTTGCAGAAAACTGCAATCGCGTCTACCAAGAGATGCATATGCATGCTTAAAACGCGTTTAGGCACGAATCCAAGTGCGGGTGCTTAAAAAAGCAGAATCGGCATGCTTTTCACGTCGTTTGGTAGACATCTACGTGCGCGTTCTGCCAAAAGTACCATTTGCATGCATATCGTGTGGTTTTACAGAAAACTGCAATCGCGTCTACCAAAAGATGCATATGCATGATTAAAACGCGTTTTGGCACGAATCCATGTGCGGGTGCTAAAAAGAGCAGCATCGGCATGCTTTTCACGTCGTTTGGTAGAAATCCACGTGCGCGTTCTGCCAAAAGCACCATTTGCATGCATATCGTGTGGTTTTGCAGAAAACTGCAATCGCGTCTACCAAAAGATGCATATGCATGCTTAAAAAGCGTTTTGGCACGAATCCATGTGCCGGTGCTAAAAAGAGCAGCATTGGCATGCTTTTCACGTCGTTTGGTAGAAATCCACGTGCGCGTTCCGCCAAAAGCACCATTTGCATGTATATCGTGTGGTTTTGCAGAAAACTGCAATCGCGTCTACCAAAAGATGCATATGCGTGCTTAAAACGCGTTTTGGCACGAATCCATGTGCGGGTGCTAAAAAGAGCAGCATCGGCATGCTTTTCACGTCGTTTGGTAAAAATCCACGTGCGCGTTCTGCCAAAAGCACCATTTGCATGCATATCGTGTGGTTTTGCAGAAAACTGCAATCGCGTCTACCAAAAGATGCATATGCATGCTTAAAACGCGTTTTGGCACGAATCCATGTGCGGGTGCTAAAAAGAGCAGCATCGGCATGCTTTTCACGTCGTTTGGTAGAAATCCACGTGCGCGTTCTGCCAAAAGCACCATTTGCATGCATATCGTGCGGTTTTGCAGAAAACTGCAATCGCGTCTACCAAAAGATGCATATGCATGCTTAAAACGCGTTTTGGCACAAATCCATGTGCAGGTGCTAAAAAGAGCAGCATCGGCATGCTTTTCACGTCGTTTGGTAGAAATCCACGCGCGCGTTCTGCCAAAAGCACCATTTGCATGCATATCGTGTGGTTTTGCAGAAAACTGCGATCGCGCCTACCAAAAGATGCATATGCCTGCTTAAAACGCGTTTTGGCACGAATCCATGTGCGTGTGCTAAAAAGAGTAGCCTCGGCATGCTTTTCACGTCGTTTGGTAGAAATCCACGTGCGCGTTCTGCCAAAAGCACCATTTGCATGCATATCGTGTGGTTTTGCAGAAAACTGCATCCGCGTCTACCAAAAGATGCTTGTGCATGCTTAAAACGCGTTTTGGCACAAATCCATGTGCGGGTGCTAAAAATAGCAGCATCGGCATGCTTTTCACGTAGTTTGATAGAAATCCACGTGCGCGTTCTGCCAAAAACACCATTTGCATGCATATGGTGTGGTTTTGCAGAAAATTGCAATCGCGTCTACCAAAAGATGCTTGTGCATGATTAAAACGCGTTTTGGCACGAATTCATGTGCGGGTGCTAAAAAGAGCAGCATCGGCATGCTTTTCACGTCGTTTGGTAGAAAATCACGTGCGCGTTCTGCCAAAAGCTCCATTTGCATGCATATGGTGTGGTTTTGCAAAAAACTGCAATCGCGTCTACCAAAAGATGCATATGCATGCTTAAACGCGTTTTGGCACGAATCCATATGCGGGTGCTAAAAAGAGCAGCATCGGCCTGCTTTTCACGTCGTTTGGTAGAAATCCACGCGCGCGTTCTGCCAAAAGCACCATATACATACATATCGTGTGGTTTTGCAGAAAACTGCAATCGCGTCTACCAAAAGATGCATATGCATGCTTAAAACGCGTTTTGGCACAAATCCATGTGCGTGTGCTAAAAAGAGCAGCATCGGCATGCTTTTCACGTCGTTTGGTAGAATTCCACGTGCGCGTTCTGCCAAAAGCACCATTTGCATTCAAATCGTGTGGTTTTGCAGAAAACTGCAATCGCGTCTTCCAAAAGATGCATATGCATGCTTATAACCCGTTTTGGCAAAAATCCATGTGCGGGTGCTAAAAAGAGCAGCATCGGCATGCTTTTCACGTCGTTTGGTAGAAATCCACGTGCGCGTTCTGCCAAAAACACCATTTGCATGCAAATCGTGTGGTTTTGCAGAAAACTGCAATCGCGTCTGCGAAAAGATGCATATGCATGCTTAAAACCCGTTTTGGCACAAATCCATGTGCGGGTGCTAAAAAGAGCAGCATCGGCATGCTTTTCACGTCATTTGGTAGAAATCCACGTGCGCGTTCTGCCAAAAGCACCATTTGCGTGTATATCGTGTGGTTTTGCAGAAAACTGCAATCGCGTCTACCAAAAGATGCATATGCATGCTTAAAACGCGGTTTGGCACGAATCCATGTGCGGGTGCTAAAAAGAGCAGCATCGGCATGCTTTTCACGTCGTTTGGTAGAAATCCACGTGCGCGTTCTGCCAAAAGCACCATTTGCATGCATATCGTGTGGTTTTGCAGAAAACTGCAATCGCGTCTACCAAAAGATGCATATGCATGCTTAAAAGGCGTTTAGGCACAAATCCATGGGCGGGTGCTTAAAAAAGCAGCATCGGCATGCTTTTCACGTCGTTTGGTAGAAATCTACGTGCGCGTTCTGCCAAAAGTACCATTTGCATGCATATCGTGTGGTTTTACAGAAAACTGCAATCGCGTCTACCAAAAGGTGCATATGCATGATTAAAACGCATTTTGGCACGAATCCATGTGCGGGTGCTAAAAAGAGCAGCATCGGCATGCTTTTCACGTCGTTTGGTAGACATCCACGTGCGCGTTCTGCCAAAAGCACCATTTGCATGCATATCGTGTGGTTTTACAGAAAACTGCAATAGCGTCTACGAAAAGATGCATATGCATGCTTAAAATGCGTTTTGGCACGAATCCATGTGCCGGTGCTAAAAAGAGCAGCATCGGCATGCTTTTCACGTCGTTTGGTAGAAATCCACGTGCGCATTCCGCCAAAAGCACCATTTTCATGTATATCGTGTGGTTTTGCAGAAAACTGCAATCGCGTCTACCAAAAGATGCATATGCATGCTTAAAACGCGTTTTGGCACGAATCCATGTGCGGGTGCTAAAAAGAGCAGCATCGGCATGCTTTTCACGTCGTTTGGTAAAAATCCACGTGCGCGTTCTGCCAAAAGCACCATTTGCATGCATATCGTGTGGTTTTGCAGAGAACTGCAATCGCGTCTACCAAAGATGCATATGCATGCTTAAAACGCGTTTTGGCACGAATCCATGTGCGGGTGCTAAAAGAGCAGCATCGGCATGCTTTTCACGTCGTTTGGTAGAAATCCACGTGCGCGTTCTGCCAAAAGCACCATTTGCATGCATATCGTGTGGTTTTGCAGAAAACTGCAATCGCGTCTACCAAAAGATGCATATGCATGCTTAAAACGCGTTTCGGCACAAATCCATGTGCGGGTGCTAAAAAGAGCAGCATCGGCATGCTTTCACGTCGTTTGGTAGATATCCACGTGCGCGCTCTGCCAAAAGCACCATTTGCATGCATATCGTGCGGTTTTGCAGAAAACTGCAATCACGTCTACCAAAAGATGCATATGCATGCTTAAAACGCGTTTTGGCACAAATCCATGTGCGGGTGCTAAAAAGAGCAGCATCGGCATGCTTTTCACGTCGTTTGGTAGAAATCCACGTGCGCGTTCTGCCAAAAGCACCATTTCCATGCATATCGTGTGGTTTTGCAGAAAACTGCATCGCGTCTACGAAAAGATGCATATGCATGCTTAAAACGCGTTTTGGCACAAATCCATGTGCGGGTGCTAAAAAGAGCAGCATCGGCATGCTTTTCACAACGTTTGGTAGAAATCCACTTGTGCGTTCTGCCAAAAGCACCATTTGCATGCATATCGTGTGGTTTTGCAGAAAACTGATTTCGCGTCTACCAAAAGATGCATATGCATGCTTAAAATGCGTTTTGGCATGAATCCATGTGCGGGTGCTAAAAAGAGCAGCGTCGGCATGCTTTTCACGTCGTTTGGTAGAAATCCACTTTCTTCCAAAAGCACCATTTGCATGCTTGTCGTGTGGTTTTGCAGAAAACTGCAATCGCGTCTACCAAAAGATGCATATGCATGCTTAAAACCCGTTTTGGCACGAATCCATGTGCGGGTGCTAAAAAGAGCAGCATCGGCATGCTTTTCACGTCGTTTGGTAGAAATCCACGCGCGCGTTCTGCCAAAAGCACCATTTACATGCATATCGTGTGGTTTTTCAGAAAACTGCAATCGCGTCTACAAAAAGATGCATATGCATGCTTAAAACGCGTTTTGGCACAAATCCATGTGCGGGTGCTAAAAAGAGCAGCATCGGCATGCTTTTCACGTCGTTTGGTAGAATTCCACGTGCGCGTTCTGCCAAAAGCACCATTTGCAAGCATATCGTGTGGTTTTGCAGAAAACTGCAATCGCGTCTACCAAAGATGCATATGCATGCTTAAACGCGTTTTGGCGCGAATCCATGTGCGGGTGCTAAAAAGAGCAGCATCGGCATGCTTTTCACGTCATTTGGTAAAAAATCCACGTGCGCGTTCTGCCAGAAGCACCATTTGCATGCATATCGTGTGGTTTTGCAGAAAACTGCAATCGCGTCTACCAAAGATGCATATGCATGCTTAGAACGCGTTTTGGCACGAATCCATGTGCGGGTGCTCAAAAGAGCAGCATCGGCATGCTTTTCACGTCTTTTGGTAGAAATCCACGGGCGCGTTCTGCCAAAAGCACCATTTGCATGCAAATCGTGTGGTTTTGCAGAAAACTGCAGTCGCGTCTTCCAAAAGATGCATATGCATGCTTAAAACCCGTTTTGGCACAAATCCATGTGCGGGTGCTAAAAAGAGCAGCATCGGCATGCTTTTCACGTCATTTGGTAGAAATCCACGCGCGCGTTCTGCCAAAAGCACCATTTGCGTGTATATCGTGTGGTTTTGCAGAAAACTGCAATCGCGTCTACCAAAAGATGCATATGCATGCTTAAAACGCGTTTTGGCACGAATCCATGTGCGGGTGCTAAAAAGAGCAGCATCGGCATGCTTTTCACGTCGTTTGGTAGAAATCCACGAGCGCGTTCTGCCAAAAGCACCATTTGCATGCATATCGTGTGGTTTTGCAGAAAACTGCAATCGCGTCTACCAAGAGATGCATATGCATGCTTAAAACGCGTTTAGGCACGAATCCAAGTGCGGGTGCTTAAAAAAGCAGAATCGGCATGCTTTTCACGTCGTTTGGTAGACATCTACGTGCGCGTTCTGCCAAAAGTACCATTTGCATGCATATCGTGTGGTTTTACAGAAAACTGCAATCGCGTCTACCAAAAGATGCATATGCATGATTAAAACGCGTTTTGGCACGAATCCATGTGCGGGTGCTAAAAAGAGCAGCATCGGCATGCTTTTCACGTCGTTTGGTAGAAATCCACGTGCGCGTTCTGCCAAAAGCACCATTTGCATGCATATCGTGTGGTTTTGCAGAAAACTGCAATCGCGTCTACCAAAAGATGCATATGCATGCTTAAAAAGCGTTTTGGCACGAATCCATGTGCCGGTGCTAAAAAGAGCAGCATTGGCATGCTTTTCACGTCGTTTGGTAGAAATCCACGTGCGCGTTCCGCCAAAAGCACCATTTGCATGTATATCGTGTGGTTTTGCAGAAAACTGCAATCGCGTCTACCAAAAGATGCATATGCGTGCTTAAAACGCGTTTTGGCACGAATCCATGTGCGGGTGCTAAAAAGAGCAGCATCGGCATGCTTTTCACGTCGTTTGGTAAAAATCCACGTGCGCGTTCTGCCAAAAGCACCATTTGCATGCATATCGTGTGGTTTTGCAGAAAACTGCAATCGCGTCTACCAAAAGATGCATATGCATGCTTAAAACGCGTTTTGGCACGAATCCATGTGCGGGTGCTAAAAAGAGCAGCATCGGCATGCTTTTCACGTCGTTTGGTAGAAATCCACGTGCGCGTTCTGCCAAAAGCACCATTTGCATGCATATCGTGCGGTTTTGCAGAAAACTGCAATCGCGTCTACCAAAAGATGCATATGCATGCTTAAAACGCGTTTTGGCACAAATCCATGTGCAGGTGCTAAAAAGAGCAGCATCGGCATACTTTTCACGTCGTTTGGTAGAAATCCACGCGCGCGTTCTGCCAAAAGCACCATTTGCATGCATATCGTGTGGTTTTGCAGAAAACTGCGATCGCGCCTACCAAAAGATGCATATGCCTGCTTAAAACGCGTTTTGGCACGAATCCATGTGCGTGTGCTAAAAAGAGTAGCCTCGGCATGCTTTTCACGTCGTTTGGTAGAAATCCACGTGCGCGTTCTGCCAAAAGCACCATTTGCATGCATATCGTGTGGTTTTGCAGAAAACTGCATCCGCGTCTACCAAAAGATGCTTGTGCATGCTTAAAACGCGTTTTGGCACAAATCCATGTGCGGGTGCTAAAAATAGCAGCATCGGCATGCTTTTCACGTAGTTTGATAGAAATCCACGTGCGCGTTCTGCCAAAAACACCATTTGCATGCATATGGTGTGGTTTTGCAGAAAATTGCAATCGCGTCTACCAAAAGATGCTTGTGCATGATTAAAACGCGTTTTGGCACGAATTCATGTGCGGGTGCTAAAAAGAGCAGCATCGGCATGCTTTTCACGTCGTTTGGTAGAAAATCACGTGCGCGTTCTGCCAAAAGCTCCATTTGCATGCATATGGTGTGGTTTTGCAAAAAACTGCAATCGCGTCTACCAAAAGATGCATATGCATGCTTAAACGCGTTTTGGCACGAATCCATATGCGGGTGCTAAAAAGAGCAGCATCGGCCTGCTTTTCACGTCGTTTGGTAGAAATCCACGCGCGCGTTCTGCCAAAAGCACCATATACATACATATCGTGTGGTTTTGCAGAAAACTGCAATCGCGTCTACCAAAAGATGCATATGCATGCTTAAAACGCGTTTTGGCACAAATCCATGTGCGGGTGCTAAAAAGAGCAGCATCGGCATGCTTTTCACGTCGTTTGGTAGAATTCCACGTGCGCGTTCTGCCAAAAGCACCATTTGCATTCAAATCGTGTGGTTTTGCAGAAAACTGCAATCGCGTCTTCCAAAAGATGCATATGCATGCTTATAACCCGTTTTGGCAAAAATCCATGTGCGGGTGCTAAAAAGAGCAGCATCGGCATGCTTTTCACGTCGTTTGGTAGAAATCCACGTGCGCGTTCTGCCAAAAACACCATTTGCATGCAAATCGTGTGGTTTTGCAGAAAACTGCAATCGCGTCTGCGAAAAGATGCATATGCATGCTTAAAACCCGTTTTGGCACAAATCCATGTGCGGGTGCTAAAAAGAGCAGCATCGGCATGCTTTTCACGTCATTTGGTAGAAATCCACGTGCGCCTTCTGCCAAAAGCACCATTTGCGTGTATATCGTGTGGTTTTGCAGAAAACTGCAATCGCGTCTACCAAAAGATGCATATGCATGCTTAAAACGCGTTTTGGCACGAATCCATGTGCGGGTGCTAAAAAGAGCAGCATCGGCATGCTTTTCACGTCGTTTGGTAGAAATCCACGTGCGCGTTCTGCCAAAAGCACCATTTGCATGCATATCGTGTGGTTTTGCAGAAAACTGCAATCGCGTCTACCAAAAGATGCATATGCATGCTTAAAACGCGTTTAGGCACAAATCCATGGGCGGGTGCTTAAAAAAGCAGCATCGGCATGCTTTTCACGTCGTTTGGTAGAAATCTACGTGCGCGTTCTGCCAAAAGTACCATTTGCATGCATATCGTGTGGTTTTACAGAAAACTGCAGTCGCGTCTACCAAAAGGTGCATATGCATGATTAAAACGCATTTTGGCACGAATCCATGTGCGGGTGCTAAAAAGAGCAGCATCGGCATGCTTTTCACGTCGTTTGGTAGACATCCACGTGCGCGTTCTGCCAAAAGCACCATTTGCATGCATATCGTGTGGTTTTACAGAAAACTGCAATAGCGTCTACGAAAAGATGCATATGCATGCTTAAAATGCGTTTTGGCACGAATCCATGTGCCGGTGCTAAAAAGAGCAGCATCGGCATGCTTTTCACGTCGTTTGGTAGAAATCCACGTGCGCATTCCGCCAAAAGCACCATTTTCATGTATATCGTGTGGTTTTGCAGAAAACTGCAATCGCGTCTACCAAAAGATGCATATGCATGCTTAAAACGCGTTTTGGCACGAATCCATGTGCGGGTGCTAAAAAGAGCAGCATCGGCATGCTTTTCACGTCGTTTGGTAAACATCCACGTGCGCGTTCTGCCAAAAGCACCATTTGCATGCATATCGTGTGGTTTTGCAGAGAACTGCAATCGCGTCTACCAAAGATGCATATGCATGCTTAAAACGCGTTTTGGCACGAATCCATGTGCGGGTGCTAAAAAGAGCAGCATCGGCATGCTTTTCACGTCGTTTGGTAGAAATCCACGTGCGCGTTCTGCCAAAAGCACCATTTGCATGCATATCGTGTGGTTTTGCAGAAAACTGCAATCGCGTCTACCAAAAGATGCATATGCATGCTTAAAACGCGTTTCGGCACAAATCCATGTGCGGGTGCTAAAAAGAGCAGCATCGGCATGCTTTTCACGTCGTTTGGTAGATATCCACGTGCGCGCTCTGCCAAAAGCACCATTTGCATGCATATCGTGCGGTTTTGCAGAAAACTGCAATCACGTCTACCAAAAGATGCATATGCATGCTTAAAACGCGTTTTGGCACAAATCCATGTGCGGGTGCTAAAAAGAGCAGCATCGGCATGCTTTTCACGTCGTTTGGTAGAAATCCACGTGCGCGTTCTGCCAAAAGCACCATTTCCATGCATATCGTGTGGTTTTGCAGAAAACTGCATCGCGTCTACGAAAAGATGCATATGCATGCTTAAAACGCGTTTTGGCACAAATCCATGTGCGGGTGCTAAAAAGAGCAGCATCGGCATGCTTTTCACAACGTTTGGTAGAAATCCACTTGTGCGTTCTGCCAAAAGCACCATTTGCATGCATATCGTGTGGTTTTGCAGAAAACTGATTTCGCGTCTACCAAAAGATGCATATGCATGCTTAAAATGCGTTTTGGCATGAATCCATGTGCGGGTGCTAAAAAGAGCAGCGTCGGCATGCTTTTCACGTCGTTTGGTAGAAATCCACTTTCTTCCAAAAGCACCATTTGCATGCTTGTCGTGTGGTTTTGCAGAAAACTGCAATCGCGTCTACCAAAAGATGCATATGCATGCTTAAAACCCGTTTTGGCACGAATCCATGTGCGGGTGCTAAAAAGAGCAGCATCGGCATGCTTTTCACGTCGTTTGGTAGAAATCCCCGTGCGCGTTCTGCCAAAAGCACCATTTGCATGCATATGGTGTGGTTTTGCAGAAAACTGCAATCGCGTCTACCAAAAGATGCTTGTGCATGATTAAAACGCGTTTTGGCACGAATCCATGTGCGGGTGCTAAAAAGAGCAGCATCGGCATGCTTTTCACGTCGTTTGGTAGAAATCCACGTGCGCGTTATGCCAAAAGCTCCACTTGCATGCATATCGTGTGGTTTTGCAGAAAACTGCAATCGCGTCTACCAAAAGATGCATATGCATGCTTAAACGCGTTTTGGCACGAATCCATGTGCGGGTGCTAAAAAGAGCAGCATCGGTCTGCTTTTCACGTCGTTTGGTAGAAATCCACGTGCGCGTTCTGCCAAAAGCACCATTTGCATGCATATCGTGTGGTTTTGCAGAAAACTGCAATCGCGTTTACCAAAAGATGCATATGCATGCTTAAAACGCGTTTTGGCACAAATCCATGTGCGGGTGCTAAAAAGAGCAGCATTGCTTTTAACGTCGTTTGGTAAAAGTCTACGTGCGCGTTCTACCAAAAGCACCATTTGCATGCATATCCTGTGGTTTTGCAGAAAACTGCAATCGCGTCTACCAAAAGATGCATATGCATGCTTAAAACGCGTTTTAGCACAAATCCATGTGCGGGTGCTAAAAATAGCAGCATCGGCATGCTTTTCACGTCGTTTCGTAGAATTCCACGTGCGCGTTCTGCCAAAAGCACCATTTGCATGCATATCGTGTGGTTTTGCAGAAAACTGCAATCGCGTCTACCAAAAGATGCATATGCATGCTTAAACGCGTTTTGGCGTGAATCCATGTGCGGGTACTAAAAAGAGCAGCATCGGCATGCTTTTCACGTCGTTTGGTAAAAATCCACGTGCGCGTTCTGCCAAAAGCACCATTTGCATGCATATCGTGTGGTTTTGCAGAAAACCACAATCGCGTCTACCAAAGATGCATATGCATGCTTAAAACGCGTTTTGGCACGAATCCATGTGCGGGTGCTAAAAAGAGCAGCATCGGCATGCTTTTCACGTCGTTTGGTAGAAATCCACGTGCGCGTTCTGCCAAAAACACCATTTGCATGCATATCGTGTGGTTTTGTAGAAAACTGCAATCGCGTCTATCAAAAGATGCATATGCATGCTTAAAACGCGTTTTGGCCCGAATCCATGTGCGGGTGCTTAAAAAAGCAGCATCGGCATGCTTTTCACGTCGTTTGGTAGAAATCTACGTGCCCGTTCTGCCAAAAGCACCATTTGCATGCATATCGTGTGGTTTTACAGAAAACTGCAATGGCGTCTACCAAAAGATGCATATGCATGCTTAAAACGCGTTTTGGCACAAATCCATGTGCGGGTGCTAAAAAGAGCCGCATCGGCATGCTTTTCACAACGTTTGGTAGAAATCCACTTGTGCGTTCTGCCAAAAGCACCATTTGCATGCATATCGTGTGGTTTTGCAGAAAACTGATTTCGCGTCTACCAAAGGATGCATATGCATGCTTAAAATGCGTTTTGGCATGAATCCATGTGCGGGTGCTAAAAAGAGCAGCATCGGCATGCTTTTCACGTCGTTTGGTAGAAATCCACGCCCGCGTTCTGCCAAAAGCACCATTTGCATGCATATCGTGTGCTTTTGCAGAAAACTGCAATCGCGTCTACCAAAAGATGCTTATGCATGCTTTAAACGCGTTTTGGCACAAATCCATGTGCGGGTGCTAAAAAGAGCAGCATCGGCATGCTTTTCACGACGTTTGGTAGAAATCCACTTGCGCGTTCTGCCAAAAGCACCATTTGCATGCATATCGTGTGGTTTTGCAGAAAACTGCATCCGCGTCTACCAAAAGATGCTTGTGCATGCTTAAAACGCGTTTTGGCACAAATCCATGTGCGGGTGCTAAAAAGAGCAGCATCGGCATGCTTTTCACGTCGTTTGGTAGAAATCTACGTGTGCGTTCTGCCAAAAGCACCATTTGAATGCATATCGTGTGGTTTTGCAGAAAACTGCAATCGCGTCTACCAAAAGATGCATATCCATGCTTCAAACGCGTTTTGGCACAAATCCATGTGCGGGTGCTAAAAAGAGCAGCATCGGCATGCTTTTCACGTCGTTTGGTAGAAATCCACGTGCGCGTTTTGCCAAAAGCACCATTTGCATGCATATCGTGTGGTTTTGCAGAAAACTGCAATCGCGTCTACCAAAAGATGCATATGCATGCTTAAAACGCGTTTTGGCACAAATTCATGTGCGGGTGCTAAAAAGAGCAGCATCGGCATGCTTTTCACGTCGTTTGGTAGAAATCCACGTGCGCATCCTGCCAAATGCACCATTTCCATGCATATCGTGTGGTTTTGCAGAAAACTGCAATCGCGTCTACCAAAAGATGCATATGCATGCTTTAAACGCGTTTTGGCACAAATCCATGTGCGGGTGCTAAAAAGAGCAGCCTCGGCATGCTTTTCACGACGTTTGGTAGAAATACACTTGCGCGTTCTGCCAAAAGCACCATTTGCATTCATATCGTGTGGTTTTGCAGAAAACTGCATCCGCGTCTACCAAAAGATGCTTGTGCATGCTTAAAACGCGTTTTGGCACAAATCCATGTGCGGGGGCTAAAAAGAGCAGCATCGGCATGCTTTTCACCTCGTTTTGTAGAAATACACGTGCGCGTTCTGCGAAATGCACCATTTCCATGCATATCGTGTGGTTTTGCAGAAAACTGCAATCGCGTCTACCAAAAGATGCATATGCATGCTTTAAACGCGTTTTGGCACAAATCCATGTGCGGGTGCTAAAAAGAGCAGCCTCGGCATGCTTTTCACGACGTTTGGTAGAAATGCACTTGCGCGTTCTGCCAAAAGCACCATTTGCATGCATATCGTGTGGTTTTGCAGAAAACTGCATCCGCGTCTACCAAAAGATGCTTGTGCATGCTTAAAACGCGTTTTGGCACAAATCCATAAGCGGGTGCTAAAAAGAGCAGCATCGGCATGCTTTTCACGTCGTTTGGTAGAAATCCACGTGCGCGTTCTGCCAAAAGTACCAATTGCATGCATATCGTGTGGTTTTGCAGAAAACTGCAATCGCGTCTACCAAAAGATGCATATGCATGCTTAAAACGCGTTTTGGCACAAATCCATGTGCGGGTGCTAAAAAGAGCAGCATCGGCATGCTTTTCACGTCGTTTGGTAGAAATCCACGTGCGCGTTCTGCCAAATGCACCATTTCCATGCATATCGTGTGGTTTTGCAGAAAACTGCAATCGCGTCTACCAAAAGGTGAATATTCATGCTTAAAACGCGTTTTGGCACAAATCCATGTGCGGGTGCTAAAAAGAGCAGCATCGCATGCTTTTCACGTCGTTTGGTAGAAATCCACGTAAGCGTTCTGCCAAAAGCACCATTTGCATGCATATCGTGTGGTTTTGCAGAAAACTGCATCCGCGTCTACCAAAAGATGCTTGTGCATGCTTAAAACGCGTTTCGGCACAAATCCATGTGCGGGTGCTAAAAAGAGCAGCATCGGCACGCTTTTCACGTCGTTTGGTAGAAATCCACGTGCGCGTTCTTCCAAAAGCACCATTTTCATGCATATCGTTAGGTTTTGCAGAAAACTGCAATCGCGTCTACCAAGCGTGCACATCCATGCTTAAAACGCGTTTTGGCACAAATCCATGTGCGGGTGCTAAAAAGAGCAGCATCGCATGCTTTTCACGTCGTTTGGTAGAAATCCACGTGAGCGTTCTGCCAAAAGCACCATTTGCTTGCACATCGTGTGGTTTTGCAGAGAACTGCATCCGCGTCTACCAAAAGATGCTTGTGCATGCTTAAAACGCGTTTCGGCGCAAATCCATGTGCGGGTGCTAAAAAGAGCAGCATCGGCATGCTTTTCACGTCGTTTGGTAGAAATCCACGTGCGCGTTCTGCCAAAAGCACCATTTTCATGCATATCGTGTGGTTTTGCAGAAAACTACAATCGCGTCTACCAAACGTGCACATCCATGCTTAAAACGCGTTTTGGCACAAATCCATGTGCGGGTGCTAAAAAGAGCAGCATCGCATGCTTTTCACGTCGTTTGGTAGAAATCCACGTGAGCGTTCTGCCAAAAGCACCATTTGCTTGCACATCGTGTGGTTTTGCAGAGAACTGCATCCGCGTCTACCAAAAGATGCTTGTGCATGCTTAAAACGCGTTTTGGCACAAATCCATGTGCGGGTGCTAAAAAGAGCAGCATCGCATGCTTTTCACGTCGTTTGGTAGAAATCCACGTGAGCGTTCTGCCAAAAGCACCATTTGCTTGCACATCGTGTGGTTTTGCAGAGAACTGCATCCGCGTCTACCAAAAGATGCTTGTGCATGCTTAAAACGCGTTTCGGCGCAAATCCATGTGCGGGTGCTAAAAAGAGCAGCATCGGCATGCTTTTCACGTCGTTTGGTAGAAATCCACGTGCGCGTTCTGCCAAAAGCACCATTTTCATGCATATCGTGTGGTTTTGCAGAAAACTACAATCGCGTCTACCAAACGTGCACATCCATGCTTAAAACGCGTTTTGGCACAAATCCATGTGCGGGTGCTAAATAGAGCAGCATCGGCATGCTTTTCACGTCGTTTGGTAGAAATCCACGTGCGCGTTCTGCCAAAAGCACCATTTGCATGCATATCGTGTGGTTTTGCAGAAAACTGCATCCGCGTCTACCAAAAGATGCTTGTGCATGCTTAAAACGCGTTTTGGCACAAATCCATATGCGGGTGCTAAAAAGAGCAGCATCGGCATGCTTTTCACGTCGTTTGTTAGAAATCCACGTGCGCGTTCTGCCAAAAGCACCATTTGCATGCATATCGTGTGGTTTTGCAGAAAACTGCTATTCCGTCTACCAAAAGATGCATAAGCATGCTTAAAACGCGTTTTGGCACAAATCCATGTGCGGGTTCTAAAAAGGGCAGCATCGGCATGCTTTTCACGTCGTTTGGTAGAAATCCACGTGCGCGTTCTGCCAAAAGCACCATTTGCATGCATATCGTGTGGTTTTGCAGAAAACAGCAATCGCGTCTACCAAAAGATGCATATGCATGCCTAAAACGCGTTTTGGCACGAATCCATGTGCGGGTGCTAGAAAGAGTAGCATCGGCATGCTTTTCAGAGACCTGGATTGGGAAGACTTTGGGATAAAAGTTAATGGAGAATACCTTAGTAACTTGCGAATCGCTGATGATATTGCCTTGCTTAGTAACTCAGGGGACCAACTGCAATGCATGCTCACAGACCTGGAGAGGCAAAGCAGAAGAGTGGGTCTAAAAATTAATCTGCAGAAAACTAAAGTAATGTTTAACAGTCTCGGAAGAGAACAGCAATTTACAATAGGCAGCGAGGCACTGGAAGTCGTAAGTGAATACATCTACTTAGGGCAGGGAGTGACTGCGGATCCGGATCATGAGACGGAAATAATCAGAAGAATAAGAATGGGCTGGGGTGCGTTTGGCAGGCATTCTCAGATCATGAACAGCAGGTTGCCATTATCCCTCAAGAGAAAAGTGTATAATAGCTGTGTCTTACCAGTACTCACCTACGGGGCAGAAACCTGGAGGCTTGCGAAAAGGGCTCTACTCAAATTGAGGACGACGCAACGAGCTATGGAAAGAAGAATGATAGGTGTAACATTAAGGGATAAGAAAAGAGCAGATTGGGTGAGGGAACAAACGCGAGTTAATGACATCTTAGTTGAAATCAAGAAAACGAAATGGGCATGGGCAGGACATGTAATGAGGAGGGAAGATAACCGATGGACACTAAGGGTTACGGACGGGATTCCAAGGGAAGGGAAGCGTAGCAGGGGGCGGCAGAAAGTTAGGTGGGCGGATGAGATTAAGGACAGTAAAGTGGAAAGTTGGGCTAGTTGGTGTGTGATCATGATACCTTGCTGGTGAAGCAGCGCACAGACACGGACACAGTGAAGAGAAACAGGAAAAAACGACACTCGCTGCACTCGCAACTATTTAGTTGCGAGTGCAGCGAGTGTCGTTTTTTCCTGTTTCTCTTCACTGTGTCCGTGTCTGTGCGCTGCTTCACCAGCAAAGTGAGATTAAGGAGTTTGCAGGGACGACATGGCCACAATTAGTACATTACCGAGGTTGGTGGAGAAGTATGGGAGAGGCCTTTGCCCTGCAGTGGGCGTAACCAGGCTGATGATATATATATATATATATATATATATATATATATATATATATATATATATATATATATATATATATATATATATCAGGCACGTACCCAGGATTTTTTTTCGGGGGGGGCCCACCACCTCCATCATCATCATCATCATCATGTTTTATGTCCACTGCAGGACGAAGGCCTCTCCCTGCGATCTCCATTTACCCCTGTCCTGCGCCAACCGATTCAAGCTAGCGCCCGCGAATTTCCTAATTTCATCGCTCCACTTGTGTTTTGTCGTCCTCGATTGCGTTTTCCTTCTCTTAGTACCCATTCTGTAACCCTAATGGTCCAACGGTTATCTAACCGGCACATTACATGACCTGCCCAGCTACATTTTGTCCTCTTGATGTCAATTAGAATATCGTCTATACCCGTTCGCTCTCTGATCCAAACAGCTCTCTTTCTCTCTCTCAACGTTATGCCTAGCAATCTTCGTTCGATCGCTCTTTGCGCGGTCCTTAACTCATTCTGAAGTCTCTGCCCCATATGTCAGCACTGGCAAAATGCACTGATTGCACACCTTACTTTTCAATAATAATGGTAAGCTTCCAGTCAGGAGCTGGCAATGTCTACCGTATGCGATCCAACCTATTTTTATTCTTCTGTGAATTTCCTTCTCATGATCAGGCTTCCCTCTGATTAATTGACCTAGGTAAACGTACTCCTTCACAGTCTCTAGTGGCCGACTGGCCATCCTGATCTCTTGTTCCTTTGCCCGGCTATTTATCATTATCTTCATCTTCTGCATAATAATAGTCAACCCCACTCTTACGCTCTCTCTGTTAAGGTCTCCAATCATTTGTTGTAACTCGTCTGAATTGTGGTTGAATAGAACAATGTCATCGGCAAACCGAAGGTTGCTGAGATATTTGCCGTCGATCTTTACTCCTATGCCTTCCTAGTTTATTAGCTTGAATTCTTCTAAGCACACAGTGAATAGCTTTGGAGAAATTGTGTCTCCCTCTCTTACCCATTTTCCTATAGGTATCTCCATGCTTTTCTTGTGTAGAATTAAGGTAGCTGTAGAACCTCTGTATATATTCTTACGCGAAGGACGAGCCAGTAAGACGAGAAACTATTTACAGATTATATTTACAACAACGGTTGCAGCGCTGACCGGTTAGATTCACAGCGCGAGCCCAGTTCGTTCTTCCTGCTCTTTTCTTAAGTGATGGCGCCCACGCACCTCGTTCAAACAAACAAATACCACACGCATGTAGCAATATTTTTCAAGCTTTTTACGTAAGCGTTCTGTAGTCCTTGATTACGTAGTGCCTCTAGACTGCTGGTATCTCTACTGAATCAAATGCATTTTCGTAATCTATATAAGCCACATAGAGAGGCTTATTGTACTCTGCAGATTTCGCGATAGCCTGATTGATGACATGGATGTGATCCATTGTAAGGTATCTCTTGCTGAAGCCAGCCTGTTCCCTTGGTTGACAAAATCCAGTGTTGCCCTTATTCTATGGGGATTATTTTGGTAAATATCTTATATAATACTGGGAGCAAGCTAATGGTCCTATAATTTTTCAATTCTTTAACGTCTCCTTTTTTGTGGATTAGTATAAAGTCTGTATTCTTCCAGTTTTCTGGGACCCTTGCAGTCGATATACACTTCGTATAAAGAGCCGCCAGTTTTCCAAGCATTATGTCTCCTCCATCTTTAAATAAATGGACTTATTCCACCTTCTCCTCCCGCTCTTCATCGTTTCATGTCTTGCAGCGCCCTTCTGACCTCATTGCTAGTTATAGGAGAGTTTCTGTATCCTGTTCATTACTGTTTCTAAGTGAGGTATCGTGACTCCTCTGGGTACTGTATACAGGTCAGCTTAGAATTTTTCCGCTGCTTTTACTGTATCTTCCAGATTGCTTATGATATTATCCCTCTTATCTTTTAGTGCATATATCATGGTTTATCCTATGCCAGGTTTCTTTTTTACTGATTTCAGGCTGCGTTCATTTTTTTTAGGGCTTCTTCAGTCTTTCACATGTTATAGTTTCGAATATCAGTTATTTTCGGTTTGTGGATCAGTTTTGACAGTTCCGCGAATTGCGTAACGCTGTGCGGCCGCCAGTCCCATACAACCGCGTAGAGCGCAGGACTCTGCGATTCTAGACGTACTGCGCTCACCGAGAAAGGTTAGAAAAACACCCACATAAGCACAGCAGAGAAGTGGCTACGTGAGGCGGTTCAACCGATAACTGTAGAAGCGTCATTCAAAGCAAGTAATTATTCTCCACTTCCGGCGGCGTTTTCTCTACTTCCTTTTTAAATAAAAAGATGTTGAGCCATAAATATTCTCATAAACAATGGTCAACATTTTTATTATTCGCTTTTGCTTGCAGTTTGGTTGTTGCATTGGCTCTCTCCCTTAGTAGATCGCTTAATTTCTCAACTCCTTGCGATTTTTGTTTCCGGTTTCCAATTTTGCCCGAAAAGTGCTATACAATTAAGGAAAAACAGACGAGGTAACTGGCAACAGTCATCTTGCTTATGGGTTTAAGGGTTATTGCAGGGTTTCATGATGGACGCTCTTTCACATCATTTTATTTCCCACCTTATTTAACCCATATCACGTGTATATGGTTCCGGGCATCTGCCAGCGTCGCGGCGAGCCGTAACTCAAGGAAATAATGAAGCTAAGGGAAAAGTTAAACGCAATTGGTGTTTTCTCCGGCCGCAACTCGTTCCATGAGAGTACAGACCAGCAGAGTAACAGCCGCATCCCTCTCCTGGTCCCAGGATCAGCCTAAACAAAGAAGGTTGAACTAACAAAAGCAACAGCTATGCGCGTGACGGTTGAATAGATGGTGACAACTGAGCGCATCTCGAGTCAATCGCGCGGGTGCGGAATCTATGAGAAAACTGTCCTTCACATTACAAGAGATGCCGATAACTACCGCCATCTAAAAGGAGTGAAAAAGGCAGCATAAGGCTGACCGATGAACAGCTGCCAAGTCTCAACATTAATCTGGCGGCGCTTTAGGAATGTGTGAGCAGTGGTGGCGTGGGTGGGGAGGGGGGGGGGTATGCCACTTGATTTCGGGGGGGGCCCGGGCCCCCCCGGGCCCCCCCCTTGGGTACGTGCCTGATATTTTTTATTTATTTTATTTACAGCATACTGCAGGCCGTGTGGCCCAAGCAGGAGGGGCATGGTAACAAATAAAAGTACATGTATAAAAGGCAGAATTGCAAAAATATGAAACTCAAGAAATGAAACAATATAACACGAAACAGCAATGTTAGTTAGGAAATATTAATAATATGAGTTTGGATTGATTCAGGTGAGTTGAGATGATGGAAAGGGATGAGGTTCCATTCTTCTATGGTTCGAGGAAAGAATGAAAATTTAAAGAGGTTTGTCCTTGGAACGTAAGGGGAGAGAGCGAGGGGGTGAGAATGACGGGTTTGCCTGGATGCGGAAAGTGTTATGTATGGACTAGGATCTAAAGAAAATTTACGGTTTATCAAGGAGTGGAGGAACTGCAGGCGTATTATTTTTCTCCTCGTTTGAAGGGTGTGAAAACCATTTGTCCGCAGTAATTCAGAAACAGACTCTTCTCGGCCGTATTTGGAAAAAATAAAACGTATGGCTCTTCTCTGTATCCTTTCAAGGGCGTAAATGTTGGTTTTGGTAAACGGGTCCCAAATAACGCACGAGTATTCCAATTTGGGTCGAATAAATGTGGTATAGGCTAAGGATTTTACTTCATGGGATGCATGTTTAAGCTTATGGCGAAGTAAACATAGCTTTCTGAAAGCAGCGGAGGCGGTAGCAGCAATATGGCTATTCCAATTTAGGTTGTTAGTAATTGTAATTCCAAGGTACTTGTACTCGCTCACTTCGGCCAAGGGATCTTGGCCAATAGAATAAGAAAATTTTAGGGGAAGTTTTTTGTTTGTTATACGTAGAAGCACAGATTTATCTGAGTTAAGTTTCATTCACCACTTGTTGCTCCACTCAAGAATGTTGTTTAAGGCTAAATGAAGAGATAGTTGATCATGAACTGTATTAATATCGTTAAAAATGATACAGTCGTCTGAGAACAGACGAATATTGACAGGTGCCTCTATCACATCAACTATGTCGTTACAATAAATAAGAAATAGTAGCGGGCCAAGGACGCTGCCTTGAGGCACGCCAGAGGTTACCGAAAGAGAATCGGACTGCTGCCCATCAATCACTACGTACTGTTTGCGACGCGTCAAGTAAGCCGAGACCCAGGACAGGATAAAGGCAGGAAGACCAAGGAATTCCAATTTAAAAATTAATTTGTCGTGAGGAACTACATCAAATGCTTTTTGAAAATCCAAAAATATCACATCCACTTGGCCAGCCTTGTCAAGGACAGAAGCAAACGAGTGAATGACTGTGCTTAATTGGGTGACTGTCGAGAGCCCCTTCCTGAAGCCATGTTGGAAAGAAGATAAAATGTTACGCTTGTTTAAGAAATCATTAATGTAGTCAGCAACAATGTGTTCAATTAATTTACAAGGAGAGGATAATATGGAAATCGGACGGTAATTTAGGACTGAGCTTGGGTCACCTTTTTTTAATATAGGGACAACACGTGCTACTTTCCAATCGAGTGGAAGTACCGCGGAATGTAGAGAGGCCTGAAAGATTACTACAAGGAATTTACTTAAATGTTCCGCATAACGCCGAAGGAAGGTGTTGGGAATGCCGTCTGGACCAACAGATGATTTTACTTTTAACCGGAGGAGCATGTTAAGTACACCTTCATGAGAAATGTTAACGTCAGAAGAGCAGGATGGTGAAGTTTGGAAAGAGGGTTCAGTTGGTGGTGAGAAGACACTGTGGAAGTGGTCATTTAAAAGGTTAGCAACAGCCTTGGGATCAGTTATTGGAATGTTATCATGGATAATGTTCGTTATGGATTTATTCCGTTCCTTAATAAAGTTCCAGAACTTCTGGGGATCGTCCTTAATAAAATTAGGTAAAGTGTTGCTGAAATAAAAATTTTTTGCTTCTGCAATGGCCTTTGAAAGAGCGACACGAACACTGGTTAAATTGTCAGTAGCTGGGCCTTTCTTTCTTAGGCGTTTGGCTTTACGTTTTAATTGAGTGGTGCGTCTATTTATCCATGGTGTATGTTTAGCAGGCTTTTTAGGTTTGTTAGGTATAAATTGATCAATGCAGAATAAACACATTGCTTTAAACTTTTCCCAAAGCTGCAGAACATCATCCTGGCAAAATTCAGAAAGACAAGAGTCCAGATAATCTGTTATCCGCACATCATCAGCCTGCGCAAAATTTTTCACAATTGTAAGCGCATGCGTGCCATGCGTGCGGGTAACGTTCAAGCGAAATGATACAACAATAAGAGCATGGTCAGATAGCCCAGGTTCGATAGATACAGCATAATCGGAAAAGGAGCGTTCAAGAAAGACAAGGTCAAGGAGCGAACCAGGGCCATTACCAAATCTGGTAGGTTCACGAACTACTTGTACAAGGTTGTGGTCGAGCATCATATCAAAAAGCACATTTGCGTCGGTAACAGAACCCGCACTAGACATGATACGATCCCAGTCAATGCCCGGCAAGTTAAAATCCCCAACCACTAAAAGCTTATTTCTATTAAACTGTGCCATCTGTTCACTTATCGTAAATAAATAATCGGGGGAAGAGTCAGGTGGTCTGTACACCGCACATAAAATAAAAACATGACCATAAATATTCAGTTTTACGAACAGACTTTCGGTGTTGCTTGACTCTGATAACAGAATGGCCTCCACGGACGACTTTACAATAACAGCTACCCCACCACCCCTAGTAGTCCTGTCTCTACGAATTATTTTGTAGGCAGGCGGGATTACGTCCTTGTCACTGATTTCGCTATGAAGCCAGGTTTCCGTTATAACTGCAACGTGTGGCGAGTGCGACAAAAGAATTGATTCTAGTTGAATTGTCTTATTCACGATGCTTCGTGCGTTAATGTTCAGTAATCTGATAAGTTTCTCTTTGACTGGTCAATGAGAATGTTGACCAGTACGTGAATAAGAGGCTATCTCGCGTTGGTTTGTTTTGTCATTCCAGATGAACATATCATTGTTAATGCGTAGCTTATCATGCTGAAGTGAAACCTTCTTTCCGAGCGATTTGTCATGTTTGGCACTTTCCCATAATAGCTTGCGCTTCTTCAAAGTGACGTGCGAATAGTCGTTTTGAACGAAAATGTTGGTTCCCTTCAGTTTAGACACATTTTTAAATATTGTTACTTTCTCATTGTAATCCTGAAGAAACATTATGACCGGTCTTTTAGGGCCAGCCTTACCAAGTCTGTGAATACGGCCAACGGAAAGACACTTAACACCTAGCTTATGCTCGAGCGTTTCTGTAATTACTTTGCGCTTTAGATCAGATTCAGTCTCATTTGGCTCTTCAGGGATACCATGAATAACTATGTTCGAACGCCTACTTCTATCTTCAATATCAATGAGCTTGCTAGCGTGAGTATTCACAGATTCTTGAAACGTTTTTACCGCGTTTTCAAGGCAGTCCAAGCTTGCCGTATCAGATTTAAGTTCCGATATTTGAACTTGAAGCCGCTGAAACAGTTCTCTTGTTTCAACTATCATGTTTTCTGTCTTTGTTTTCAAGTCGGCTAATTCCTCTCGCAGCAAATTTTGACCGTCAAGAACTTTATGCAATAAATCGGCGTTAGTGGGTCCAGGATTAGTTTCAACATCCCCACACAACAAAAGCTTTAGAACATGAAAACACTCGCGACAGATTTTAGAACACTGTCGTGGGCACGGCAGTATAAGCAAGAAAGGACAGTCACTACCAAACGTACAATAGCAAGGACTAACCTGCACAAAGCAGAAGAACGGCTTGGTGAGTGACATGCCTCGGCCAGGCCCACCGTGCCCACTGAAGATAAATTGGTGCGCAGATTGTTTTATACGGGCAACGCTGGATGACGTCATGAAACCAGGGGGCGTTGGAGCATGCTGGAGAGGGGCAGTATTTTCCAATTGCTTGACTTCGTGCCATGTTGGTGCCTCGATATGTTCGTCAGGTTGATGAAGCGGTGCCGGTATTTCACCATAGGGTAGGCGATGAACCGACGTTCCGGCGACCCAGAGAAGCAAGCCCTGCACAAAGCAGAAGAACGGCTTGGTGAGTGACATGCCTCGGCCAGGCCCACCGTGCCCACTGAAGATAAATTGGTGCGCAGATTGTTTTATACGGGCAACGCTGGATGACGTCATGAAACCAGGGGGCGTTGGAGCATGCTGGAGAGGGGCAGTATTTTCCAATTGCTTGACTTCGTGCCATGTTGGTGCCTCGATATGTTCGTCAGGTTGATGAAGCGGTGCCGGTATTTCACCATAGGGTAGGCGATGAACCGACGTTCCGGCGACCCAGAGAAGCAAGCCCTGCACAAAGCAGAAGAACGGCTTGGTGAGTGACATGCCTCGGCCAGGCCCACCGTGCCCACTATATATATATATATATATATATATATATATATATATATATATATATATATATATATATATATATATATATATTGTTGTGTTGTTGCTTCTCAGAAACGAATCTGAAAGCCTTGCCGATGATGCGTGCACTTCAGTTAGCAATATCTATGGATGAAACTCTTTTCGTCACGTGATGGTTCTGCAAATTAATATTCAATGGTTTTCAGGCTCCCACTGTCTAGCTGTTAATTTTTTCAGTTCACTAATACAAATGTACACGCAGCCTGAAACTCAGGCGTGTAGATCTTGGTTTATTTCTAAAGTCATGCGATCAGCGCTGCGCGTACTGCGAAAGACGGTATTGACAAAAGCATTAATTTCTTAATGATATACTTGCGCTCGTACAACATTACAACATATGATACATGTGCTCTACATAAATGAACTACGGCTAGTCTGAATAAGTTTTCTATAATATAAACTGAGCATCAGTGTTGACTCATATTTACAAATCTCCCAGACATACGCTGTGCTGAATCGGGAAGTCCAAGCAAGTACACCGAACAACTTACGGCACGACTGGAATTATTTGACCACTTCCGAATATGGCAAACGTCTTGCAGTTAGATGCGTGGTTGTCGGCTACAAGTCGGAGAACTTGAAAACCTGCTTCTTCAATGGACCTCATGACTTGGAGTGCTAGTCGGTGCATTTGATCCCCTTTTATAGACTGCGTGAAGTAATATCCGACCGGGAAGCTGAAAAATACAAAAGCGCTGGATATTTCGTTAAATCACTATTCCACGCTAAATTTTCAGGTAGTTCTTTCCGAATCTTATATTTTTCAAAGAAGTTGAAATGGTATGTCTTATATCATGGCGACCTTTTCATCGCAATGGAAGCCTTTGGAATTGCGCTAGTAAAAGTAATGATAATCTTACGTGTAGTGCGTCGACAGCCCGACAAACACAATAGTGAGAAGGTGTGTGGCCAGTTCATTTTCAATTCCGAGTTCCTTCTCCAGACCTCCCACTTCAATTAGTCCATGAATCCTGTCTGCCTTTCTTTCGTATGTCGCAGCCTGCTTTAGCGACATTTCATCCACGACTAAGGAACCCATCTTTTAGTAAAAAAGGAAATCGCATTTCATTCCATCAGATAATTCGTCCATGGAACGTGATTGCGCACAGCACAAATAAAGAAAGAAAGAAAGAAAGAAAGAAAGAAGGAAAGAAAGAAAGAAAGAAAGAAAGAAAGAAAGAAAGAAAGAAAGAAAGAAAGAAAGAAAGAAAGAAAGAAAGAAAGAAAGAAAGAAGTCCGGGCGGGCTAAACAATATATCAAATGGACAGCGGTTACGCACCCACTATCTTTAGTTCGATGAGTGCAAATAAGCGCGTTGTCGCAAACTGAAATTATGCAACGTACAGTCATGCGGAATCGAAAAGTGACCATCAGAAAGTACCTCATTAGCCGTTATCCATATATGACACTGAGGTGGTTCTCACAGCTTCGGTGCACTGGTGCCAGAACGCCCTTATCACTTAGCCACGTCTCGACTACACGTACGTTTCACTTTGAGATAATGTGGCTTAGCTAGCTAGGACTTTCTTTCCCTTCCTCTTCGCGTTTCGTTCTGGGGTGATAACAATGGCTTATGGCCAGCCAAGCACTCACGTTAGGTACTTTCTTCGTTAATTATTTTCTTGTATAATGTATTAAATTATATTTCCATCTGAAAATATAATTCGTTCGGACAGGCGTGCGCTTTCTTGCTGCAATCTTTGTTTCATTAGTGAAGAAACAACTTCGCCGTTGCAGCACCCTGCGTAGCGCTTGAGTGTCGTACGGCTTGGAAGAGTGAGGCATCCTGACCGCCGCAGCATTTCATAGCCACATGGTGACTTTGCATGCCACAGTATTGCCTGTCGGATTGTGGCTTCTGTCTAGTGGTGTTTTTTTTTTTCATTCAGGCATTGCAGCTGCTCCTTTAAAAATATAGCTTTCTGATCGTTCTTGTCCAGCTTTTCCTGAAAATAAATGAGGTACTAGTCAAAAGCGTGTAAAACGTACAAGAACAAATAAAGTAATTTACTGTAAAACCTCATTTCGCGCCCCCATCTGTTCATGAATTGGGGACCTGGGACATGTTCACGGCTACTAAACCTTCGCACATATAAAGTAAGCGAAACTTCAGGTTTGTTACATACGGCACAGTGGACCGCGAGAATTCCTTGTCATTTCCTTTTAACCATTTCTGCCTCTCCGAAACAGTCCACTCTGTTCAGACTTGTACATATGACTTAAATTCAATAACGCATGTACTTCATGCGTAAGTTCTCATTGGACCAGTACTTCGGCCTGCCTGCAGCCAGCAGATCTAGTGGGCAATATAATTTTTAGTTTCCGACATAGCGTCCTTATTTCTTGCCAAAATTTTCGTCTGCCCTTAAATTTCGCGGCATTTTTCAATCGCGAAATTTGCGTAAATAAATAACGCGTGATTTTAAGGATTTTACAGTATATAGGCCCCCAGACGTAGATGTATACCTGTAGCGTGATTGTAGCGTGACAGGAGGTATTCAGAGACCTGGATTGGGAAGAAATGGGGATAAAAGTTAATGGAGAATACCTTAGTAACTTGCGATTCGCTGATGATATTGCCTTGCTTAGTAACTCAGGGGACCAACTGCAATGCATGCTCACTGACCTGGAGAGGCAAAGCAGAAGAGTGGGTCTAAAAATTAATCTGCGGAAAACTAAAGTAATGTTTAACAGTCTCGGAAGAGAACAGCAGTTTACAATAGGCAGCGAGGCACTGGAAGTCGTAAGGGAATACATCTACTTAGGGCAGGTAGTGACTGCGGATCCGGATCATGAGACAGAAATAATCAGAAGAATAAGAATGGGCTGGGCTACGTTTGGCAGGCATTCTCAGATCATGAACAGCAGGTTGCCATTATCCCTCAAGAGAAAAGTGTATAATAGCTGTGTCTTACCAGCTAAACATTTCGACAGAATTGCCTGTCTGGTTGGGAAATTGATTAGAACTTGAGACTGACTCCAACCAAATAACTGAAATTTATTAGCCCGACGTTCCGGAGCCCATTCGGCTCCTTCTTCAGGGGGTTGTTCTTCGGGGGGTGGCGGTGTGCCGCTTTTAAAGCATCTTTTTTGAAGAAAGGAGGGGGGGGGGAACACGGGAGGTGGGGAGACACTTCACAGACGGAAAGGTGGGGGGGAACAAAAGGAAAAGGGGGTGAGTTGTTGAGCGCTTCCATGGTGCTGGGATAACCGGTGCTGGAGGAAGTGCTCGCGAGGGTGCCCTTGATGGGAGGTGGGGGGGGGGGGGGAGGTTACAGGGTCGCGCCGACGTTCTGTGTTCGTGAAACAAGCGGGAGTCTATCTGGCTGTGCGTCCTTTTCTTCTTTTCGTCAGGTCGCCAAGGCCATGGACATACACCGACGGTAGGTTGCCCTTCACGCGGTTTATGTTATTCCCCGTATTTTGAATGTGCCATGACTCCAGTAGTAGTCTCTTTCGCCAGTTCGTTTCTGTTTGAAGGATTTCAGTTTCCTTGAAAGCAATTTTGTGGTCGGCGTCTTCAGAGTGTTCAGCGACGGCGCTGCGAATACGGTTGAATGTCCTGACGTCGTCCACCTAAAGATCGTCCACCTAAAGAAAAAGCTCAAGGCATCGTCTACAAAATCAGTTGTGCCGACTGTCCGGCGTCGTACATCGGGGAAACCAAAAATCTAAAAGAAAGGATCAGACAGCACGAGAACGACGTCAGGACATTCAACCGTATTCGCAGCGCCGTCGCTGAACACTCTGAAGACGCCGACCACAAAATTGCTTTCAAGGAAACTGAAATCCTTCAAACAGAAACGAACTGGCGAAAGAGACTACTACTGGAGTCATGGCACATTCAAAATACGGGGAATAACATAAACCGCGTGAAGGGCAACCTACCGTCGGTGTATGTCCATGGCCTTGGCGACCTAACGAAAAGAAGAAAAGGACGCACAGCCAGATAGACTCCCGCTTGTTTCACGAACACAGAACGTCGGCGCGACCCTGTAACCTCCCCCCCCCGCCTCCCATCAAGGGCACCCTCGCGAGCACTTCCCCCAGCACCGGTCATCCCAGCACCATGGAAGCGCTCAACAACACACCCCCCTTTCCTTTTGTTCCCCCCCCCCCCCACCTTTCCGTCTGTGAAGTGTCTCCCCACCTCCCGTGTTCCCCCCCCCCTCCTTTCTTCAAAAAAGATGCTTTAAAAGCGGCACACCACCACCCCCCGAAGAACAACCCCCTGAAGAAGGAGCCGAATGGGCTCCGAAACGTCGGGCTAATAAATTTCAGTTATTTGGTTGGAGTCAGTCTCAAGTTCTGTGTCTTACCAGTACTCACCTACGGGGCAGAAACCCTGAGGCTTACGAAAAGGGTTCTACTTAAATTGAGGACGACGCAACGAGCTATGGAAAGAAGAATGATAGGTGTAACGTTAAGGGATAAGAAAAGAGCAGATTGGGTGAGGGAACAAACGCGAGTTAATGACATCTTAGTTGAAATCAAGAAAAAGAAATGGGCATGGGCAGGACATGTAATGAGGAGGGAAGATAACCGATGGTCATTAAGGGTTACGGACTGGATTCCAAGGGAAGGAAAGCGTAGCAGGGGACGGCAGAAAGTTAGGTGGGCGGATGAGATTAAGAAGTTTGCAGGGACGGCATGGCCACAATTAGTACATGACCGGGGTTGTTGGAGATATATGGGAGAGGCCTTTGCCCTGCAGTGGGCGTAACCAGGCTGATGATGATGATGAGCGTGATTGCGCCAGTAGCTTCGGCGAGTGCGTTGACCTTAAAAAATTCTTTTTTCAACTGCGCAAGCTGTGACTTCAAATTATCATTTCTTCTTTCCAATTTCTCACATTTCCTGCGCAACGTCTTCGTAGCACTTGCTAGTGAACGCATCTTCTTGCGTGTTATCTTCGTTTGACATGTCATCGAGCGCCCCATTGTTTTTTAGAGACTGTGTTCCATGTGTGCTGGAGAAGCAATGTTTTCGACATCGGCATCGTGTGGCGAGGAAGGTGAATTCAGCTGATCTGGTAGAGTATATGTATGCAGCAAATCTTGGGCCGTTTCTGATACAGACGCCGCTGATGCTACCTCGTCTGGTGATGGTGGTGCGCTAGGCTTTCTCCTGCGAATAATAATAAAAAAATTATTTGATTTATATGCATATGTTCGACCCAAATGAAGAAATGAGTAATGCAAGCAATTATAAATTTGATCTTTGTAAAACTAATAATTCTCGCTGACCTTTTGTCTTCATGGATTGCAGTTTGCACGATTTGCACCTGCGCCCGCTTTTGCGCACAGCGCTTTTTCCGCAAGGCTGGAACATGATGAGAAGGAGAAGGGGGAAAAACGGATGGCACTGCTCCAGGTTTTAAGATTTTCCTCTTTAAGCCAGGCTTGGGGTCGTCAGGCGTAAAGTGCAGGCTGCACACCTTTGAATGGTCACTCGGTTCCCAAACTTGACTGCCTGAACCTGGAAAAAGTCGGTGAATATAGTTTGCGGCTTTGTAACATATGGTCATAAGCACTCTTTTTTTATTATTTTACGCGCAGCAACGAAAAATTGGCTGAGGCTTAGCTTGGTTAAGCCTAGTCAGATGCGAAGCATATTGGTGGCTAAACTTTGTAAGTAACTTGTCGCCGAGCCGCATACTGAGCACGTTGCTTGGCCAGACGTTCTTCCCGCTCTTCATCAGTCTCGTAGCACGCCGCAACCTTCGCTTCTCATTCCAATGAGCAGCTCTGTCTCCAGGAAGCATCTCACCTCGTGAGTGTCTAGCAGAGGCAAGCGCAGCTGCTTATATACCGCCGCGACGCCGCGAGCGACGGCGCGAGTTGGAGCCCCGCACGGAGCCCGGTTTCTCCTCTGTCGTGACGTCACGGTGTCAGCAGCATATTGGCAGCAGTACTGGCCACGGAAACTACGCTCTAAAAACCGCTACTGTACTTTTAGAGAACTACTCTGCGAACGGAGGGATCTACGCTACGACACGTGCTGGTTTCACGCGTGTTCCATCGGCGCAACTGAGCTGCTGCATACTACCTGGTGTTGCTGGCTTCCATGACATGGGCAGCTTACGTGGACGGCGCGTGTGACACCTTGCCGCATCACCGCTCGTGGATACACCTCCTGTCTGCTGGCGCTGCAATCAGCGCCTACATATTGGCGTCATCGGGCTGCGCAGGGCATATTGGCAGCAGCAGTGGCCGCGGAAACTACGCTCTAAAAACCGCTGCTGTACTTTTATAGGTTTGTGCTTCACCTTGCACGTTCTATTTTGATTTCCTCTTGTTGCTACTGCTGCTGCCAAAGTTTGTTCTTATGTCTGATGTCACATCATCATCATCATCATCAGCCTGGTCACCCCCACTGCAGGGCAAAGGCCTCTCCCATATTTCTCCAACAACCCCGGTCATGTACTAATTGTGGCCATGCCGTCCCTGCAAACTTCTTAATCTCATCCGCCCACCTAACTTTCTGCCGCCCTCTGCTACGCTTCCCTTCCCTTGGAATCCAGTCCGTAACCCTTAATGACCATCGGTTATCTTCCCTCCTCATTACATGTCCTGCCCATGCCCATTTCTTTTTCTTGATTTCAACTAAGATGTCATTAACTCGCGTTTGTTCCCTCACCCAATCTGCTCTTTTCTTATCCCTTAATGTTACACCTATCATTCTTCTTTCCATAGCTCGTTGCGTCGTCCTCAATTTGAGTAGAGCCCTTTTCGCAAGCCTCCAGGTTTCTGCCCCGTAGGTGAGTACTGGTAAGACACAGCTATTATACACTTTTCTCTTGAGGGATAATGGCAACCTGCTGTTCATGATCTGAGAATGCCTGCCAAACGCACCCCAGCCCAATCTTATTCTTCTGATTATTTCCGTCTCATGATCCGGATCCGCAGTCACTCCCTGCCCTAAGTAGATGTATTCACTTACGACTTCCAGTGCCTCGCTGCCTATTGTAAATTGCTGTTCTCTTCCGAGACTGTTAAACATTACTTTAGTTTTCTGCAGATTAATTTTTAGACCCACTCTTCTGCTTTGCCTCTCCAGGTCTGTGAGCATGCATTGCAGTTGGTCCCCTGAGTTACTAAGCAAGGCAATATCATCAGCGAATCGCAAGTTACTAAGGTATTTTCCATTAACTTTTATCCCCATTTCTTCCCAATCCAGGTCTCTGAATACCTCCTGTAAACACGCTGTGAATAGCATTGGAGAGATCGTATCTCCCTGCCTGACGCCTTTCTTTATTGGGATTTTGTTGCTTGCTTTATGGAGGACTACGGTGGCTGTGGAGCCGTTATAGATATTTTTCAGTATTTTTACATGTGGCTCGTCTACACCCTGATTCCGTAATGCCTCTATGACTGCTGAGGTTTCGACAGAATCAAATGCTTTCTCGTAATCAATGAAAGCTATATATAAGGGTTGGTTATATTCCGCACATTTCTCTATCACCTGATTGATAGAGTGAATATGATCTATTGTTCAGTAGCCTTTACGGAATCCTGCCTGGTCCTTTGCTTGACAGAAGTCTAAGGTGTTCCTGATTCTATTTGCGATTACCTTAGTAAATAGTTTGTAGGCAACGGACAGTAGGCTGATCGGTCTATAATTTTTCAAGTCTTTGGCGTCCCCTTTCTTATGGATTAGGATTATGTTAGCGTTTTTCGAAGATTCCGGTACGCTGGACGTTATGAGGCATTGCCTATACAGGGTGGCCAGTTTCTGTAGAACAATCTGCCCACCATCCTTCAACAAATCTGCTGTTACCTGATCCTCCCCAGCTGCCTTCCCCCTTTTCATATCTCCCAATGCTTTCTTTACTTCTTCCGGCGTTACCTGTGGGATTTCGAATTCGTCTAGACTATTTTCTCTTCTATTATCGTCGTGGGTGCCACTGGTACTGTATAAATCTCTATAGAACTCCTCAGCCACTTGAACTATCCCATCCATATTAGTAATGATATTGCCGGCTTTGTCTCTTAACGCATACATATGATTCTTGCCAATTCCCAGTTTCTTCTTCACTGTTTTTAGGCTTCCTCCGTTCCTGAGAGCTGTTACGTTTCGCCTACGACGCGCGGTAAAGCCAGCGCGGATGCAACGTACGCCGGAGCTTCGTTCCAAGCGGCGGACATTTTGGCCCGTTCGGAGCGGCCGCGAGCGCGCCCCGCCGAGCGCGTCCTGGCATGTTCAGTGCCACGTGTCTTTGTGTGTGCGTGTGTGTGTGTGTGCCCACGCTTGTCAAAGCGCGGCAGCCGGGGAGAGGAGCTCCCCCAGTGTGAAGCGATGAGGTCTGTCCGGCGCCGGCCCGGCTGATGCGTCACCTCCTTGTCCCAACGTGTCTATCAGTCCGTCCGTCGCCGCTGTCACGTGGTGTCGTCCCATGACCTTCCCTCTTGCTCTCAACTCCGAGAGTATAAGAGAAGCTGCCCCCGGACGCCAGGAGAGAGGCTCCGATTTCTTCTGTTGAGTAACGTGCTCTCCCGTCTCTCTACTTCGGTCGACCTGACCGCCCGCTCTTTGCGATGCTAGAATAAACAAGTTGTTCTGTTAGCAGTCGCCTCATGCTTTGCTGGGACCTTCGAATGCTTCCAGTGTGCCCCAGGCCGCCAGGCCAACGCTACCCTTGGGGCTTGCGACCTATTTGCAACAACGGGCGCCAACGGTCCGGTTGCAACAACGGGTGTCAGCACTGAGGTTCCAACAGCTGGTGGCAGCGCTGAGATTCCAACAGCCGGTGCCATCGGTGCGGTTCAAACAGAGCATGTTCAATTCTATCCATATTATACTTCCTTATGTCAGCTGTCTTACGCTTGTTGATTAACTTCGAAAGTTCTGCCAGTTCTATTCTAGCTGTATGGTTAGAGGCTTTCATACATTGGCGTTTCTTGATCAGATCTTTTGTCTCCTGCGATAGCTTACTGGTTTCCTGTCTAACGGCGTTACCACCGACTTCTATTGCGCACTCCTTAATGATGCCCATGAGATTGTCGTTCATTGCTTCAACACTACGGTCCTCTTGTTGAGTTAAAGCCGAATACCTGTTCTGTAGCTTGATCTGGAATTCCTCTATTTTCCCTCTTACCGCTAACTCATTGATCTGCTTCTTATGTACCAGTTTCTTCCGTTCCCTTCTCAGGTCTAGGCTAATTCGAGTTCTTACCATCCTGTGGTCACTGCAGCGCACCTTGCCGAGCACGTCCACATCTTGTATGATGCCAGGGTTAGCGCAGAGTATGAAGTCTATTTCATTTCTAGTCTCGCCGTTCGGGCTCCTCCACGTCCACTTTCGGCTATCCCGCTTGCGGAAGAAGGTATTCATTATCCTCATATTATGCTGTTCCGCAAACTCTACTAATAACCGTCCCCTGATATTCCTAGTGCCTATGCCATATTCCCCCACGGCCTTGTCTCCAGCCTGCTTCTTGCCTACATTGGCATTAAAGTCGCCCATTAGTGTGGTGTATTTAGTTTTCACTCTACCCATCGCCGATTCCACGTCTTCATAGAAGCTTTCGACTTCCTGGTCATCATGACTGGATGTAGGGGCGTAGGCCTGTACAATCTTCATTTTGTACCTCTTATTAAGTTTCACAAGACCTGCCACCCTCTCATTAATGCTATAGAATTCCTGTATGTTACCAGCTATATTCTTATTAATCAGGAATCCGACGCCTCGTTCTCTCCGCTAAGCCCCGGTAGCACAGGACGTGCCCGCTTTTTAGCACTGTATATGCTTCTTTTGGCCTCCTAACTTCAATGAGCCCTATGATATCCCATTTACTGTCCTCTAATTCCTCCAATAGCACTGCTAGACTCGCCTCACTAGCTAACGTTCTGGCGTTAAACGTTGCCAGGTTCATATTCCAATGGCGGCCTGTCCGGAGCCAGTGATTCTTAGCACCCTCTGCAGCGTCGCAGGTCTGACCGCCGCCGTGGTCAGTTGCTTCGCAGCTGTTGGAGACTGAGGGCCGGGGTTTGATTGTGTTGTTCATATAGGAGGTTGTGGCCAAGTACTGCACCAGGGTGGCCAATCCTGCTCTGGTATACCGCAACAACTGGAAGTGTCAACAATGTAGAGCAGGAAAATCCCGCACAGAAAAACTTGAAAAAACGGAAGTGCCTAACCTACAGGCTGTATGGTCTATGCTTAGAAACATGAATGCAAAACTTGATGAGTTATTGCCACTACAAGAGACAGTAGATGGCATTGAAGCGTCAGTTCAGTTCATGTCTGATAAGATGACTGAGTTGTTATCCCGTACGGAGCAGAATGAACGTGACATCAAAGATTTGAGGATAAAAATCGTAAAACTTGAGACAGAAGACCGAAAGCTGGAAAGTCTTACGCTTCAGCTCGATGACCTCGAATGGCGAAATAGATGACAGAATCTTGAATTTCATGGCATTGCGCAAACAAACAACGAAAACCTGTTAGCTAAAATGAATGAACTAGCCGCCAAAAATGAGCTGCCACCGTTATCCGAGAACGATGTGTGCACTGTTCATCGACTGCCGTCAAGGAAGGATAGGATTCCTGGTATCATCTGCCGATTCACGAATCAAAAGATCAGGGATCTGTGGTGGTCTAAAAGGCGTCTACACAGCAGTACCAATGAAGAAATACGGATCTTTGAAAACTTGACAAAGCGAAACCGGGAACTTTTGAGGCACGTGAAGGAATGGGCGAAGAGTGCAGGTTATAAGTATGTCTGGCACAACAATGGCAAAATTCTTATCAGAAAAACTGACGGCGCGACGGCAACTGTTGTATCTAAGGCAAGTGAGCTTGCTAGGCTTGTTTGAGCCATTTTGCGTTTTTATTTCCTACCGTTTAGCTAACAATGGTTTCCGTCTCAGATACATATGTTATCCCTAGTGACTTTACGAGTCACCTTGGCACAACCTTTCTTAAGTCTCTCAAATGCCTCCATGTCAATGCCCAGTCAATTAGAAACAAAATACCTAGTTTAACTAACCTGCTACAACAATTAGACGTGACATTCAATGTCATTATGTTAACAGAAACCTGGGCTACGGGTGATTAAGAAGTTCCTAGGTTTCCTAACTATCAAACATTCTTCTTAAATCGTGATACAGGTCGTGGTGGTGGCGTCTGTTTGTTAATTAATAGGGAACATGAACCTGAGCTCTTACCACAGTTTACTCGGAGCACAGCAGATTATGAAGTTATATCAATACTTGCAGAAAACTATCTTTTCGTTGTTTGTTATCGTCCTCCTCAGGGTTGCAATCCTATTTTTTTCGACTTTCTTGAATCGTTGTTTTCTTTTGTCTCCAACAAAAACCTTACACTGATCTGTGGTGGAGATATGAACATAAATATGTGTGCTCATGACAGTTCAAAGAAAAATTTTGACTTAGTATTAAAGGCTAGCGGGCTTTCTAACATGATTCAGCTACCAACGCGCATAACAGCTAGATCATCGTCCCTTATAGATCTGTTCATAACAAATGTTGTGAATAAGTTATCTAAATGTGGTGTAATTATCTCAGACATCAGTGATCATCTGCCGATATTCTTGTGTTTGAAAGGAAAGCTCAATAATAGAGACAAACAGTCATTCTCTTATCAAGCGATCACGGAGGAAAGCCTTCTCGCTTTTAGACAGCGTGCATCTGAAGCTCACTGGGATACTGTTCTTTCGGAACGTGACGCAAACCTGGCTTATCAGGACTTCCTTGCTATTCTGAAATCAATTTACGCTGCTTGCTTTCCCATAAAGACATTTAAGCGAAATAAAAAAACCCGCAAACCATGGCTCACACCTGATCTTCTGCTTAAGATAGGGAAAAAGAATAAACTCTACCATAAGTTTATCAGAACGAAGGAAATGGGCGACTTGCATATCTTTAAAACCTATCGTAACCACCTGAACAAGATACTTAAGAAAGTTAGGAATGAATATTTCATAAATGATTTCGAATCAATTAAATGGCGTAGTGATCTTGTTTGGAAAAACCTAAACAACCTGATAACTAATGATACAAATCCTAGAGCAATTACATCATTGAAAATAAATGGGACACATGTGTCCGACCGAAATCTAGCGGACGAGTTTAATAAATATTTCCTTGGTCTTTCTTGTGACAGAGACTTGGATAACGACTTAAATGACATCCCACTGTTGGACAAAACGATATATCTTAAACCTGTGACTGAAGTTGAAGTAATGACAATTTTCACAGAGCTCAAAAATAGTACCTCACGTGATATAGATGGACTACAAATACGGCCCATAAAATCAATTCTGGATATTATTTTGCCCTACATCACTCACATCATCAATCTCTGTATTGCAAATGCTGTATTTCCTCATGAAATGCAAGTTGCGCGCTGTTCTGTACTTTTCAAGAAGGGAGATAGGAACCAGTTAGGCAATTACCGCCCAATATCCATACTTCCAATATTCTCAAAGGTATTAGAAAAACCTCTTCACAAACAGTTTACAGAATTTGAATCCAACCATCATATACTCACCAAATCACAATATGGGTTTAGAAAGCACCTTTCAACAGAATTCGCACTCTTAGAACAGAAGGAATATATACTAAAACAATTTGAACATAACAGTATAGTCTTGGGTATTTTCATTGATTTTACAAAAGCGTTTCACCTTATAAATCATGAGAGTGGCTTGTTGGGCTAGTTGGTACATGGTTATGCTAGGAGAATGCCAGCATAACCAGCCACCTTCCTGTCTCTTTGTCTATGTCTGCCTCTCGATTTTTTCCTGCTCTAAAGTTTGCTGGCATTCTCCTAGCACCTTATAAATCATGAATTAATTCTCCGGAAGCTTGAACGATACGGTTATCGCGGGCACGCAGCATCCATAGTCAAATCGTATCTGGAATATCGCCGACAAGCTGTAAGTGTCAATGGCTTCATCTCACAAACTCTCCCTGTCCGCTGCGGTGTTCCGCAAGGAAGTATATTCGGTCCATTTCTCTTCAATCTTTATATCAATGACATCGTCAACGTATTTCCCCTCGCAAAATTTATCATATACGCAGATGATACCAGCATATTCTTATCCGGCGAAAATGCCAATAATCTAATAGATTCAGCAAACTGCATGCTCAAACACCTAGACAAACGGACACAAAATAATGCATTGCAAATTAATGTGAGCAAAACAAAAGCAGTTGTCTTTAGGGCCAAGAATAAACAAGTTACTCTGACAAAATAAATATGCTTCAGATCTTGTCCTCTGGAAATAGTACCCCAGTTTAAAAATCTGGGCGTTGTGTTTAACCAGCAGATGTTCTGGGACGATCATGTGGCCCACATTACTTCCAAATTATCACAAATAATTGGTCTGCTCTATCGCAATCGTGAAATATTACCCTCTTGTGTTATGATGTTAGTTTATTACTCTTTATTTAATTCTCGCCTTAACTATTGTAGCCTTATCTGGGCAACTACAACACAGGCAAACCTGAACAAATTACTTGTATTACAAAAAAAAGCAATGCGGATTGTTAAGAAATTACCGATGTTGCATCCTACAAGAGAAATATTTTTAGAACACAATATAGTTCCAGTAACAAAAATCTACGACTATCGCCTCAGCCGAACACTTAAACAAGAACATCTAAGCAAAACATCTTTTATACAAGCTCTTTCAGGCCTGAAAAGGCGTGAACAAAGCTACAACACAAGAAATAAGGATATGTGGGAAATTAAAACATTTCGAACAACATATGGGCTACAAACGTTAGAACACCGGCTTCCACAACTTCTTAATGACCTATTGAGACAGGATATAATACTTCAAAATGCCACATTTCGGACACTCTTGGCTTACTTTCTTTCCTAAACTTTTTCTTGTTATTTCTTTATGCAACTAAAGCCAAATCGCTTTACAGAAGTATGGTGTTACTCGTTGTTATTCCTGTTTTTTTCTGTTAAAGTGCCTTTGCCATGTCATTGCATTGTGTAAACCATTAAAAGCCTTCATTTTTTTTGCCATGTGTGCATGACTTAATTCTTTTTTTTAAGTTATGTACCAGATGCAGCCTTTATGTAATATGTTTATATATTGCTATGTGGTGTAATGTGACCGCCGTGGGCAGTGTTTCTTTTTGTGTATCTTCTTTTTTATGACTTTGTATGCTACTGCCAATTAAGGGGGGCCGTTGCTCTGTCAAGCTGTTGAAAGACAGCTTTTACTTCGGTCCCCCTGCATCATCATGTATGACGTGATGGTCGAAAAATAAACTTACTTACTTACGTGGTATTGAAGGCGACACGGCCGCGCCTGAGGAGCTGGGTTGAGCTCTCGAGCGACGGCGCGAGTTGGATCCCCGTTTCTCCTCTGTCGTGACGTCACGGTGTCACGTGGTATTGAAGGCGACAACGCCGCGCCTGAGGAGCTGGGTTGAGCTCTAGTGATATGCTTCGCATCAAAACCAATCCCTCAGTCGCACTTGTTCACAGAGTTCGCAAATGTGAGAGCAGTTTCCCTCTCCGATTTATAAAGCTCGTTTTTCCGCGTTAATATAGAAGAGGAAACTGCCGCCACGTTAAAGTGCGAAATAATATTTATTTTAGTACTTTCCCGCTTAATAAGCGAATTGCATATATATCTTCAATTACAAGTACCTTCTCCACAGCCTTTATGTAGCCGCCGTGCCATTCGGAAAATCCACTTTAGCAATGTAGAAAGAGTTTTAATCTTCAGTATAGCTACATAAGTTTGCGTCACGCAAAGCAGTAGCGTTTTAGAGTATTGGGTCACCTGTTGCAAGCCTTCAATTTCTTTGCATATGAAACAGGAAAGAACTCACCTATCCTTCCGACTGCATCGATCCATTTTGTGCGTACGTCCGTGGCAGGAAACTCGTGAAAACTGATGCCAGATCCTTTGCTTTGTTCTGACTTACATAATGGCACACAGCAGTATACCATAATGTGATCGTTACGTTATCTTATCTGTAATTAACTCAAGAAAGCTGCACGCAGTTAGGTCTGAAGCCACATGCCTTCTGCGGCGTCTGCAGATTCTCGCAGTCTGCGCGTTGTCTGTGTAACATATCGTCTGCGCCATTCTTTTAAATTTCCTCGTTCATATTAGACATATGAAGTTCTTTATTATTCTGTTTGATTATTACTCCACTGCACCACATTTTATTGTATGAATCTTCTTGTAATCAGATTATTTTTCTCTTCTACGAAGGCAACGAAAGGACAATGTTACCGTCTGCCGGCTGTACTCGTTGTTTTCCTTTCTTGTGCCACTCTTTCTACGCTATGTCGTCATTGAAATGTGAAGCACTCTTTGATAAACTTTGTTTTATTTGTAATTTTTTGAATTTGGTGCATTTACAAACAACGTAAACGCTTCGTGGCTGCCGAAATAGCGGCGCGAGCGCTGGAACAGATCGCAGAAGCAGACGACAGCGAACAGGTTATGACTAGCGCCACTCTGCTCGTACGTCCTGTCCCTAGCGGCAAAAGGAGCGAACTAGAGCAGGCGTGCTAGAGCAGGGAGATCTGTGCACGTCTGGAGTTCAGTAGGTCGCGGTTTCAAATATTGCAACTAGGCCTGTTTTGTAATACCGGTGTCTCACGGCCACTTTCGATCACGATTGGCTCCTTCCTGCAGCTTGCTTAAAAGTGCCAATCGTGACAGAAATTCCGTCCTGATCGGGCGATCGCGATTGGAAGTGCTGTATGTGACACCCGTGTAAAATTCCATTTCCATACTTGGTACCGGAACAGCGACACAACGGCGGCTTCCGACCGACGTTGAGCGGACGGAAGGTGAAAGGGTTCCTTAGAAAATGCGGGTCCTTTACGAGAGGCCAAGCGTAGAATGGCCGTGCAGTGAGAAAGTGCACTACGTAACATGTATGGGTTGCTATATGTGTTGCGCTTTCAGGGTTGCTAGAAGTACCGAAGTTGGGCGAGTTCGTATGCATTCGTATTTCAAGAACGTTTCAGTCAGCACTTAAAATGGTATATGTTTTGTTCTTGTATATTGGACAAACGGGGAGATGTGTTAATAAGAGGTTGACACAAGTATTGCCTAAAGGCCTCGTATGGGCATTTGCCGTCCCATTGCAAAAAATATTGACACGTGTATTTATATTTATCGGGCGACCAGGTTTCGCCGCCTCACAAATCTTATCGCACAGCGCGGGACGCGCTTGCATGTATGCGAAGTTTCTGGAAAGTTATCGATGCTTCAATCCGCAGTCTGTTATCGCCGAACCTTGTGTTATCTGATTTATTCGCCTGACGCGAATGATGTAGAACTTTATGGAAGTCACGCGGGTCCCAACGATTATTCTGGAACATTCGACGACTCTGTATAAAAGCCGACGCGCTTGACCCGCTGATCAGATTTTCGACGATCGCCGACTGTGTTCGCCGCTATCGATGTGCTTTAAGTGTAGCCTGTTTTGTGGGCACAGGTTCGCCCAATAAAAGCTAGTTTTGTCTTTCACAGCACTGCTACTGTGTCATTTAACGTCACTACCACGTGACATCTGGTGGAGGTGCTTTTGATTCATGTACCGGACGCCCCCGACAAGCCGTGATCCAAGCCCGGACCGTAAAGAGAGCACCAACGTAGTCATGGACCATCGAGTAAGCCGCCATCTACAACAGCTGCCCCCGGAGCACGCACTGCTTCTTGAGAAGACCAAGAAGATTATGGCCAAGGCAACCCCAATGGCAGCCCCAGTGTCCCCCATCGTGCTGCAGCAGCCCAGGGAACCACCGACGTTCCGCGGTTCCACATTTGAGGACCCCGAAAGCTGGCTGGAAACGTATGAGAGGGTCGCTACGTTTAACAGCTGGGCAAGCGACGACAAGCTGCGACAAGTCTATTTCGCATTGGAGGACGCCGCCAGGACGTGGTTCGAGAATCGAGAAGCCACCTTGACGACATGGGACCTGTTCCGCAGCGGCTTCCTGCAAACATTTACAAGCGTCGTGCGGAAAGAGCAAGCCCAAACTCTACTGGAGACCAGAGCGCAGCTGCCGAATGAGACGATTGCGATCTTCACTGAGGAAATGGCCCGTCTGTTCCGCCACGCCGACCCGGAAATGTCAGAGGAGAAGAAAGACCGCCTACTGATGCGTGGTATAAAGGAGGAACTTTTTGCCGGAATGGTAAGAAGCCCACCGAAGACCGTCGACGAGTTCCTTCGTGAGGCGACGAACATTGAGAAGACACTGGAATTGCGGAACCGCCAATTCGACCGACGCACCAAGCCAACAAGCTACGCCGGCGTTCAATCAGTGGCCACCGACGACCTGCGCGAGACCATCCGTGCAATCGTACGAGAGGAGCTTCAGAAGATCTTCCCTTCATCGCAACCTCAAGTGGCCTCAATCGCCGAAGTTGTCAAAGAAGAAGTCCAGCGATCGCTCGGAGTTCCCGAGGTACAATCACAATCATCGCAGATCCAGCCAGAAGCGATGACCTACGCCGCCGTTGCACGCCGTCAAGGTCACCCCCCGCGACCGCGCCGGGGCCCTGTCACGCCGCAGTTCTGTCGTCCTCCGCCGCCGCCGCCTCCGCCGTTGCCGCCAGCACGACCACCCGTCGCCCAGCGCACCTACGCTAGGAAGACGAATATTTGGTGCACCCCTGACCACCGCCCACTCTGCTACCACTGCGGCGAAGCCGGCCACGTCTACCGACGATGCCCATACCGGGAGATGGGACTGCGAGGTTTCGCCGTCAACGCTCCGCACCCGCAGCAAGGTCAACGCCCTCGCGATATCGCCGACTACATCGCCGCTACTGAGTGGAGCCCTCGACGACCGTCCCGTTCGCCGTCACCAGGCCGCTACCTGTCGCCGCAGCGCCGACCATACACTGGCCCAGCCCGGGGCCGGTCAGCGAGCCCATATTCGGAAAACTAAAAGCAGCAACCGATGGAGGTGCGGTTGCTGTTCGTCGAATTGACGAAGATCCTCCGCCACCGACGAAGAGACCATCTCGACGACATAATAACGACACGCCGCCGTCCCGACAAAGTCAGGTAGCCAAGACTACACCGACTAAAGACGATTTGACGAAGCGACGTTCCAGCTTCAGTTCAACCCGACGCAGCCGTGATCCGACGCCAAGACCTAATTGCAATGCCAGACAAAGAACCACCGACCTCGACGTGCTTCTCGACGGCGACGCAGTCACCGCTTTAGTGTACACAGGAGGCGATTACTCCGTCATGAGTGGACCCATCGCCGCGCAGTTGAAGAAAGTTAAAACTGCATGGGAAGGCCCTCAAATTCGGACCGCTGGAAGACACCTCATCACGCCGACTGGAATCTGCACGGCAAGAATAACCATTCATGACCGGACTTACCCTGCCACCTTCTTTATCCTCCAACGGTGTTCACGAGACGTCATTCTCGGTATGGACTTCCTGAACCAACACGGCGCAATCATCGATCTGAAGTCGAAGTCAATAACGCTGTCGGAAGAACAAGCGATACCGCCGAAGAGCCCCCGTAGTCACCACGCTTTGAGTGTGCTCGAAGATCTAGTGAGCATCCCGCCTCGCTCCAGCATTGTTATTTCGGTCGGCACCGAAACACCCGCTGACGTAGAAGGCGTCATCGAAGGCGACCAACGTTTACTGCTCGACCGTAAAATTTGCGTCGCAAGAGGGATCGCTCGACTGCACGGAGGAAACACGAAGGTGTTGCTGACAAACTTCAGCCAGGAGTTCAAGCACATCAACAAGGGCACGACGATCTCATACATCGAGGAAATTCAGGAAACCAGCGATGCGTTTGTCCTCTCGGATTCTGTTGCATCTACCCCGACGACCGTAGTTGCCGAGCCAGACTTCAACATAAATCCAAGTCTCCCCGTGATTAAGCAGCAACAGCTCAGAAGTCTGCTTCGACGATACAAAGACTGCTTTTCGACGTCATCAAGGATTCGACAAACACCAGTCGCAAAGCATCGCATAATAACCGAAGAGTGCGCTCGACCATTACGCCAGAGCCCGTACAGAGTTTCGACGCGAGAACGCGAAGCTGTAAGACACCAAGTCGACGAAATGCTGCGCGACCACATCATCCAGCCGTCGAAAATCCCGTGGGCCTCTCCAGTAGGTTTAGTTAGGAAAAAGGACGGAACCCTACGTTTCTGCGTCGATTACCGTCGATTGAACAAAATCACGAAGAAAGACGTATACCCCCTCCCACGGATAGACGACGCATTGGATCGGCTCTGCAACGCTAAATACTTCTCATCGATGGACCTCAAGTCTGGCTACTGGCAAATAGAAGTCGACGAAAGGGATCGCGAAAAGACCGCCTTCATCACACCAGACGGCCTCTACGAGTTCGAGGTTATGCCATTTGGACTGTGCTCGGCGCCTGCCGTTGCAGGCGCCGAGCGTGTCATGGACATGGTATTAGCAGGATTCAAGTGGCAGGACTGCCTCGTTTACTTGGATGACGTCGTCGTCTTCACCGGAAATTTCGACGATCACCTCAAGCGGCTTGCGACAGTACTAGAAGCCATCAAATCATCAGTGCTCACTCTGAAACCAGAAAAGTGCCACTTCGGTTACGACGAGCTTCTGTTCCTAGGCCACGTCATAAATTTTGATGCAAAAAATATTGACGCGTGTATTTATATTTATCGGGCGACCAGGTTTCGCCGCCTCACAAATCTTTTCGCACAGCGCGGGACGCGCTTGCACAGCGTGCCTTGCACAGCGTGGGACGCGCTTGCACAGCGTGGGACGCGCTTGCACAGCGCGGGACGCGCTTGACCTGCCAAACGCCATCGTTGATCAGATCGACTCATCGTCATTCAGATCATCCGTAGAAGAAATGTACTGCTTAAATTCCACCCCCTCATGTAATACCCCTTCAATGGGGCCTTTGAGGTACTAATAAATAAATAAATAATAAATAAATAAATGTATCGGAAGTTTCTGGAAAGTTATCGATGCTTCTATCCGCAGTCTGTTATCGCTGAACCTTGCGTTATCTGATTTATTCGCCTGACGCGAATGATGTAGAACTTTATGGAAGTCACGCGGGTCCCAGCGATTAGTCTGGAACATTCGACGACTCTGTATAAAAGCCGACGCGCTTGACCCGCTGATCAGATTTTCGACTATCGCCGACTGTGTTCGCCGCTATGGTTGTGCTTTAAGTGTAGCCTGTCTTGTGGGCACAGGTTCGCCCAATAAAAGCTAGTTTTGTCTTTCACAGTACTGCTACTGTGTCATTTAACGTCACTACCACGTGACAATATGGTTGCACCCCCATTTTCTCTGATGGCTACCTTCAGTGGTCAGGCGGTGCGGCAATGAATGGATGGATGTTATACTGCAGGCGAAAGTCGCCGATTTGGTCAAGGTGGAAGCGTTCCAGGCCGCGCAATTAGGACCGTGGCCGAGCTTGGAGAAGAGAAGGAAAGGAGCGCAGAACTGGAAAGGCGGCTCGATGCGCTTGAGACGCGGGCAGCGGAGATTGATGGGTCGGGACATCAAGTCGGTGGCAACAGCCCAGAAAGTAGGGTAGACCTTACAGGTGAAGTGGCAGGCGGGGTGGCAGAGCAAGCGGCCGTCTGCTCGCCGCTGGTGAATCGGCATTGTTATGGTGAAGCAGCACAACATGCCCCGAGTGAGGCGACACTGCAGCCACAGGGGTGCCAGTAGTCGCGAAGGGAGGAGGGGAACAAGCTAACCCCAAGGAATGAAGTCATAGTCAATGATAAGAGGCAGCATAATCTGGAAGTTCGGAGGGAGGAAGAGAATACCCTAGTACTTATAGGTCGTCACTCAAATATGAGAAGGTGCAAGAGAGCTATAATAGAGCGTGCAAAGGGTGATAAGCGGGTAGCAGTCGGGGTTTTCCCAGGCAGGACAATGGACGCAGTACTGAGGGAGATAAAAAGCTAGCTTTCTAAGAATGTTGCAGAGGGCAATTTGGTAGTGGTAGCGGCGGGCCTAAATGATGTCCTGAATGAAGCCGCAAAAGTAGGGGAAAGATTAGCGGAGTGAGTTGATGATTTAATGGCGATAGCACAGCAAGTAAAGATCGTGGTATGCACTGTGCCGGAGGTGCAGGGACGGAATGGAGAAATTACCTAGGACGTTGTGGCTGGTAATCAACAGATAAGAAAGCTAAGCAAAGAGAAAGGCTTTGAAGTGGCAGACATAAACAGAGAAGTGCATGGAGCAGGCTTTGGCGGAGGCTTTACACGAAATGGCATCCACTTTAACGGAAGGCTAGGAGCCGAGATCGGCTGGTGCCTGGCAGGCCGGGCAGTAGCTTCTTTAGGGGGTCCACTGCGTTTCGGGGCGTAGGGCTAAATAGAAACAATGCAGAAAGTGCAACATTGGAGGCAGACGCCAATAAAATGACCCCTAGGAGGTCCAGGAAGAAAACAACAAAAAAGAAATTTGGTACCAGGATCAAGTACATAAACATGCAAGGCAGTAGAAAGAGAGCGAAGTGGTTAGATATAGAACAGCAGTTAAAGGGCGAACAATTAAGTTGGTGTATATTGACACGTGTACTTATCTTAATCGGGCGACCACGTTTCGCCGCTTAACTGTTATCGCCAGCGCGGGACGCGCCTGCATGCATCCGACGTTTCTGGAAAGTTATCGATGCTTCTACCCGGCTGTCTGCTGTCGCTGAACCTTGTGTTATCTGATTTTATCGCGTAACGCGAACGGTGTAGAACTTTGTGGAAGGCACGCGGGCCCGAACGATTAGTCTGGAACATTCGACGAATCCTCTATAAAAGCCAACGCGCTTGACCCGCTGATCAGATTTTCGACGATCGCCGACCGTGTTCGCCGCTATCGTTGTGCTATAAGTGTAGCCTGTTTTGTGGGCACAGGTTCGCCCAATAAAAGTTAGTTTTGTCTATCACAGTATTGCTACTGTGTTCTTAACGTCACCACCACGTGACATCTGGTGGAGGTGCTTTGCGTTCATGCACCGGACGCCCCCACAAAGCCGTGACCCAAGCCCTCACTCGGAAGACACCAACGTCGACAAGAACCAGGGAGGTAGCCGCAGGCTGCAAGGACTGCCCCCGGAACACGGACTTTTGCCCGAGACGACTAGAAGGATGGCCACCAAGTCCACCCAAATGGCAGCACCAGCGTCACCCGTCGTGCTGCAGCAGGCCAGGGAGCCTCCGACGTTCCGCGGTTCAACTTTCGAGGACCCGGAAAGCTGGCTTGAGACGTACGAAAGAGTCGCTACCTTTAACAACTGGAACAGCGACGACAAACTGCGATATGTGTTCTTCGCTTCGGAAGACGCGGCCAGGACGTGGTTCGAAAACCGAGAAGCCACCTTAACAACCCGGGAACTTTTCCGCAGCGGCTTCCTGAAGACATTCGCAAGCGTCGTACGCCGAGAACGAGCCCAAGCGCTACTAGAAACCCGGGTGCAGCTACCTAATGAGACGACCGCGATCTACACGGAAGAAATGAGCCGTCTCTTCCGCCACGCCGACCCTGAAATGCCCAAGGAGAAGAAAGTCCGCCTGCTGATGCGTGGTGTGAAGGAGGAACTTTTTGCCGGAATGGTACGAAGCCCACCGAAGACCGTCGACGAGTTTCTTCATGAGGCCACCAGCATCGAGAAGACAGTCGAGATGCGAAACCGGCAATTCGACCGCCGCACGACCTCGACAAACTACGTCGGAGTTCAGTCACTGGCCGCCGACGACCTACGCGAGACTATCCGAGCTGTCGTGCGGGAGGAGCTACAAAAGCTGTTCCCATCATCACAGCCTCAAGTGGCTTCGATTGCCGACGCCGTGCGTGAGGAACTCCAACAACAACTTGGAGTAGCCCCTGAATCGCCGCAGCGTGAGCCGCAAGCGATGACCTACGCCGCCGTCGCACGCCGTCAAGGACCCCCTCCGCGACCACGCCAGGGCCCTGTCACGCCACAGTTTCGTCGCCCGCCGCCGCCGCCGCCAGCACGACCACCCGTCGCCCAGCGCACCTATGCGATGAAGACGGACATCTGGCGTGCTCCTGACCGCCGCCCGCTCTGCTACCACTGCGGAGAAGCGGGTCACGTCTACCGACGATGTCCGTACCGGGAGATGGGACTGCGAGGTTTCGCCGTCAACGCGCCGCGTCCACAGCTTGGCGAGCGCCCACGTGACATCGCCGATTACCTCGCCGCTACTCAGTGGAGCCCTCGACGGCCGTCCCGTTCGCCATCACCAGGCCGCTACCTGTCGCCGCAGCGCCGACCATAGACTGGCCCAGCCCGGGGCCGGTCAGCGAGCCCATATCCGGAAAACTAAAAGCAGCAACCGATGGAGGTGCGGTTGCTGTTCGTCGAACTGACGAAGATCCTCCGCCGCCGACGACGACGACGACGAAACGATCTCGACGACATAACAACGACACGCCGCCGTCCCGACGAAGTCAGGAAGGCAAGACTACACCGACGAATGACGACTTGACGACGCGACGTTCCAACTTCAGTTCAACACGACGCAGCCATGATCCGACGCCAAGACCCAACTGCAACGCCAGACAAAGAACCACCGACCTCGACGTACTTCTTGACGGCTACGCAGTCACTGCCTTAGTCGACACAGGGGCCGATTACTCCGTAATGAGTGGACACATCGCCGCCAAGTTGAAGAAGGTTAAGACTGCATGGGAGGGCCCCCAAATTCGTACCGCTGGAGGACACCTGATTACGCCGACAGGGATCTGCACGGCAAGAATTACCGTCCATGACCGGACTTACCCTGCCACCTTCGTTGTCCTCCAACAGTGTTCACGAGACGTCATTCTCGGCATGGACTTCTTGAATCAGTATGGCGCAGTCATCGACCTGAAGTCGAAATCGATAACGCTGTCACAAGATCAAGCGATACCACCGGAGACCTATCGTAGTCAACACGCCTTGAGTGTGCTCGAAGATCAAGTGAGCATTCCGCCGCGTTCCAGCATTATTATTTCCGTCGGCACTGAAACACCCGCTAACGTGGAAGGCGTCATCGAGGGTGACCAACATCTACTGCTCGACCGTGAAATTTGCGTCGCAAGAGGGATCGCTCGACTCCACGCAGGGCAAGTGGAAGTTATGCTAACCAACTTCAGCCAAGAGTTCAAGCACATCAACAAAGGCACGTCAATCGCATACATCGAGGAAATTGTGGAAACCAGCAATGCCTTTGTCCTCTCGGATTCAGCCGTATCTACCCCTATGAGCAATATCCCCGAACCAGACTTCAACGTGAATCCAAGTCTTCCTATGAGTAAGCAGCAACAGATCAGATGTCTTCTCCGACGATACAAAGACTCCTTTTCGACGTCATCGAGGATTCGACAAACACCAGTAGCAAAGCATCGCATAATAACCGAAGAGAGCGCTCGACCACTCCGCCAGAGCCCTTACCGAGTTTCGACGCGAGAACGTGAAGCTATTAGGCAACAAGTCGACGAAATGCTGCGCGACGACATCATCCAGCCGTCGAAAAGCCCGTGGGCCTCTCCTGTAGTCCTGGTAAAAAAAAAGGACGGAACCCTACGGTTCTGCGTCGATTATCGTCGACTGAACAAGATCACGAAAAAGGATGTGTACCCCCTTCCACGGATAGACGACGCATTGGACCGGCTCTGCAACGCTAAATACTTCTCGTCGATGGACCTCAAGTCTGGCTACTGGCAAATAGAAGTCGACGAGAGAGATCGCGAAAAAACTGCCTTCATCACGCCAGACGGCCTGTACGAGTTCAAGGTCATGCCATTCGGACTGTGCTCGGCGCCTGCAACGTTTCAGCGCGTCATGGACACGGTGTTAGCCGGACTGAAGTGGCAGACGTGCCTTGTTTACCTGGATGACGTCGTTGTCTTCGCCGGGAATTTCGACGATCACCTTAGGCGGCTTGCGAGCCTGTTAGAAGCCATCAAGTCATCAGGGCTCACTCTAAAGCCGGAAAAGTGCCGTTTCGCTTACGATGAGCTTTTGTTCCTAGGCCACGTGGTCAGCAAATCAGGAGTACGCCCCGACCCACAGAAGACAGCTGCCATCGCAAAGTTCCCGCAGCCAACCGACAAGAAGGCAGTGCGCAGATTCCTTGGCATGTGTGCCTACTATAGGCGCTTTGTCAAGGACTTTTCACGCATCGCGGAGCCGCTAACACATCTAACCAAATGTGATGTCGCGTTCAAGTGGGAAACGCCTCAGGCCAAGGCATTTCAAGAACTCAAACGACGCATGCAGTCGCCGCCGGTACTTGCGCACTTCGACGAGGACGCCGATACCGAAATCCACACTGACGCCAGTAGCCTAGGCCTCGGTGCCGTCCTAGTCCAGAGGAAAGAAGGACTTGAAAGGGTGATATCGTATGCTAGCCTGTCGCTGTCAAAAGCGGAAAGCAACTATTCTACGACTGAAAAGGAATGCCTCGCCATCATTTGGGCTACAGCTAAATTCCGCCCTTACCTCTATGGCAGGCCATTCAAAGTCGTCAGTGACCATCACGCATTGTGTTGGCTAGCTAACTTAAAGGACCCTTCAGGACGGCTGGCGCGGTGGAGCCTCAGACTACAAGAATACGACGTCACGGTAATATACAAGTCCGGAAGAAAGCACTCCGACGCCGACTGCTTATCGCGCGCCCCCATCGATCCCCCGCCGCCAGACGACGAGGACGACGACGCCTTCCTTGGGATAATAAGCGCGGAAGACTTCTCTAAACAGCAACGAGCCGACCCGGAGCTAAAAGGTCTCGTCGAGTATTTGGAAGGGAACACCGACGTTGTCCCTAGGGCATTTAAGCGCGCGTTGTCTTCATTCACGCTACAAAACAATCTGCTCGTGAAGAAGAACTTCTCGCCAGTCCGCACCAGCTACCTTCTTGTTGTACCGTCAGCGCTGCGTCCAGAAATACTGCACGCCCTACACAACGATCCAACCGCTGGGCACCTCGGATTCTCCCGGACGCTGTCGAGAATACAGGAAAGGTATTAATGGCCACGTCTGACCGCCGACGTCGCCCGTTACGTCAAGACATGCCGAGACTGTCAACGACGCAAGACACCACCGACAAGGCCAGCAGGGTTACTACAGCCGATCCAACCTCCTCGCCGACCATTCCAGCAGATTGGGATGGATTTGTTGGGGCCGTTCCCGATATCAACATCCGGGAATAAGTGGATTGTCGTGGCGACGGACTATCTCACCCGTTTTGCTGAAACTAAAGCTCTACCAAAAGGCAACGCAGCCGAAGTGGCGAAATTTTTCGTGGAGAACATCCTGCTGCGACATGGTGCCCCAGAAGTCCTCATCACCGACAGAGGAACGGCTTTTACAGCAGAGCTCACCCAAGCCATTCTGCAGTACAGCCAGACAAGCCACAGGAGGACAACTGCCTACCATCCGCAGACGAATGGTCTCACGGAGCGCCTGAACAAGACGCTTGCCGACATGCTAGCGATGTACGTCGACGTCGAACACAAGACGTGGGACGCGGTCCTGCCGTACGTAACCTTTGCGTACAACACGGCGGTGCAAGAAACAACACAGATCACGCCGTTCAAGTTGGTTTACGGCAGGAACGCGACGACGACGCTCGACGCCATGTTGCCGCACGTCACTGACGAAGAGAATCTTGACGTCGCTACCTATCTACAGCGCGCCGAAGAAGCCCGACAACTCGCCCGCCTACGGATCAAAAACCAGCAGCGTACCGACAGCCGACACTACAACCTCCGACGACGCTTCGTCGAGTACCAGCCCGGCGACCGTGTTTGGGTATGGACCCCGATACGCCGACGAGGACTCAGTGAGAAACTACTCCGACGCTATTTCGGACCCTACAAGGTCATCCGACGTATTGGCGCACTGGACTATGAGGTCGTGCCAGACGGCATTTCGCTATCACAGCGGCGCCGCTCACGACCTGAAATAGTCCACGTTGTGCGACTCGAGCCGTACTACCATCGTTAATGAACTTTGGGGCTTTCCGTGACTGACCTTTGGACTTTGTTTCTTTTCGTTGCTTTGTTACTTATGTTTAGTAAGTGTCCTTTTGTGTTTCGCTCTCTTATATTTGTAGCATCGGGACGATGCTTTTTAAGAGGGGTGTATTGACACGTGTACTTATCTTAATCGGGCGACCACGTTTCGCCGCTTAACTGTTATCGCACAGCGCGGGACGCGCCTGCATGCATCCGACGTTTCTGGAAAGTTATCGATGCTTCTACCCGGCTGTCTGCTGTCGCTGAACCTTGTGTTATCTGATTTTATCGCGTAACGCGAATGGTGTAGAACTTTGTGGAAGGCACGCGGGTCCAAACGATTAGTCTGGAACATTCGACGAATGCTCTATAAAAGCCGACGCGCTTGACCCGCTGATCAAATTTTCGACGATCGCCGACCGTGTTCGCCGCTATCGTTGTGCTATAAGTGTAGCCTGTTTTGTGGGCACAGGTTCGCCCAATAAAAGTTAGTTTTGTCTATCACAGTATTGCTACTGTGTTCTTAACGTCACCACCACGTGACAATATGCTCTATGCGAAACACATTTCAGGGATCTAGAAGACCCACCGTTTATTGAAGGCTACGTCTGGTAAGGGAGCAACAGAACAACAACGGAGAAGATGGGAGGAAGAGTAGGTATGCTGATACATCAAGGAACAAATTGGCAAAGAATAAAGTCAACTTGCAAAGAACATGTCTGGCTATCAGGTACGATTGCCAGTAAAAAGACATGGCTAGGAGTAGTTTATTTAGGGACAGGGGACAAATACAGGCAAGAGAACAAGGATCTAGTGAAGTGTCTTGGTGACTGTATAAAGCAGTTTGGAGAAGGTGCCGATATTTGTCTGCTGAGTTACATGAATGCCCACATTGAGGACCTCGATGGATACACAGAGGATACATTAAGTGTGAGGGACAAATCACGTGGGAATGCCGTAACAGACAAACAACCATTGACGACTGCTTAATGTCGCAGGGGTTGTATAGCAAGCTCACAATAATGGAAATAGAAGAGGGGAAGTACAGCCTCGGAAGTGATCATAAGCGTATTAGTCTACAGTTGGGAGCCCTACTCAAAAGAGAAATGCAAGGAAGTCACAAAGAGTACGCAAAATTAAATGACGAACAAATAGCGCAAATAGCGGCTGGCATAGAGGAAGCAATAGAGGAACATCCCATGGAAAGGTGGGATTATAATCAATTAGAACTACTCATTGGTACAAAAATAAAAGAAGTAAAAGAAGTAAACCACTGGAGAGGAAAGAGGACGCCACGAAGTTGGTGGAATAAGGAAATTTGAGAGGCCATCGAACAACTACGGTGGGCATCTCGGGAACACAGAGAAGCAAAGAGGGCGCAGTTATCTGAAGAGGAAATAGGCCGAAAATGGGAATATTATCGACAAAATAAACAAGTACAGGTCCTCGTCCAGGCTAAAATAAAGCAGTACTCTGACCGCTGGCTGGCTGAAGTTCGCGATGCAACTAAAGGGGGGTCAAGACAATTCTGGAACCATATAAGCTGGGGTGCTATGCAGGATGCGCCGAGTTTGGCGAAACTCGGGATCTTTACGAGCTCTGGCGACACCCCAAGATGAAAGCACGAATGGTACCGAGACACAGTTTATCTTTCGACAAGCCTCCAGTTTCATTGGTTTACCTAGATTCACTCTGGCTGGCTATCATTTCTTGGGCGTTGCCTTCTGGGCGGTCGACAAACTGGGGCTTACGTGATCATACCGTCGGTGCATGGTAGTGCCTTCTTTCACTTGTTTGTCGTTCCACCGAGTGCATTACATGCAGAAGCAAGTTGTAAAACAAATGCATTTAGTACAATATTATTAGTTACTTTAACGTGGTTTAGAAGCATTTTGAAGCTTACGAGATGTGCACTGAATGCGTCTTAGACTAATTCGTAATTTAGTACGCTTCGCATTATACCACGAGGGAACGCTGTAGTGGCGTCATCACATCCATTCACCGGGCAAGCATGGCGGCTAAGGATCAGAGAGTCCCAGTGTAAACAAACCCGTACAACGAGCTTGCAGTGCGCGACGTAGTGATCAGGCTCAACGATGGCCACTATTTCTTGGATAGTTCTGTTCCTCCGTGGGCAATCTTCCTGTGCACCCGGTAAGACTGCCAATAGCTTCGGCGATTTTACAGATCGCAACGCGCACCTACTGTTCACGGCGAAGTGCTGAAGAAACAACTTGTCCGGTGCTGCTTCTGCGAGTGCACCGAGTTCCTCCGCTCTGCGTGACTGCGAGCGTCCCGAACATTACATAGTGTGGGCAAAAGGCAGGCATCCTATATAGCTACGATGCGACAAGGAAGTGGTACCGATGATGGATCTCGCTACCAACACAGTGAAGAAGACATCGACAAACTGCAGATAAGTATATTTACTGTTTCTTATTTAGCATAATAAGAGTGCACGATTAAGTCACTTTCGTAGTAACGAACTGAATATCCAGCAGTTTAAAGAAGGCAGTGAGAACCAATGAGTGTTTGTGCTTTTACATGTAAGTGGGCCCGCGAAAATATGGAAAAGATGAAGGTAACCTTCACTAACTTGGTGAGATAACAGAAATTCATGAGTGACATTAAGCCAGCAAAATTTATGGAAGAGTGTCTTTATCCAAGTGAAATATCAATAGCAAGTACTGATATACAGCAGGAAACTTATACAAAAATTTTATGGGTTGAACAGCACATGGAAGGCATTACCAAATCGTGATCGCCACGTTACCAATATTTGAATATATCTTTATTTCCACTAGATTGGGGGAGACAGGGAAGAAAAGCTGCAAGTTCAGCTTGAAAAAACGCCCTGCCCCCTATGACCACAAGACATGGGCAGCGCGGAGCTGCCGCGTGTTTTTAACAAAAAAGAAATATACACAGTTTTGCAAGAATGCATAAAAAGTGAGTAGTTGTGCGTTAAGAAGCTACCAAACGTTTCACATATGACAGACAAAAAAAACATATATACACATATATATGTAATACAAATGTGAACAAAAAGCTGTAAAACTCATCTAATCTGCACTTCTGAAATAGCTGGCCATATAAACATTAATATTAGTCACACTGAATTAGTCGAGAAAATTCTGATGGGGTAAGGGCATATATATCAATTCCAGATTTGTTGTAAGCATTTAAAAGCCTTGGTAAGTTGTTTTTTAGCATTTGTGAGCTGTAATTAGTCCTAAAATGGTGCACAGTCCAGGGTTCTGTGTTTCTTGTGAAACGTGAGGGGATACGTTCTTCTAAGCATGATAATTTAACAAGGGATAGATCGTTTTTCCTGTTCATGTAATAAAACTTCTGCAAAAGTCGACGCCTATAGATTTCGTGAGCTGTGATAATTTTAAACTTGTCCAATAAATGCTCGGTGTATGAATCATACGGAACATTTGCTAGGACGCGTACTATCCTTTTCTGTAATAAAAATAATTTGTTTAAATTTGTATCAGTTGTAGTGCCCCATACGAGGTGACAATAATTGAGATGAGAGGCGAATAAGGCGTTGTGTAATAGTACTTTAACTGATGCAGGAAGAAGGTAACGGTTACGGCTTATTACACCTGTTATCTGACTCAGTTTTTGCGTTACAAAGTTTATATGGTCATTCCATAGCAGCGATGAAGAAAAATACACGCCTAGAATTTTGATGCGTTCTACAAATTCAATCGGAGCATTATTATAGGCTATGCCATGTAGTAAAGGGGAGGTGCTTCCCTTTGGACGAAAAATTATAGCTTTAGTTTTGGTTGTGTTGACACATAAACAGTTTTGCTTAGACCATGTACTAAGTTTCAGGAGCACTTCATTTGATGTTGTGATAAGCTGGGTATGAGAACGTGATGTTAGAAATATACTGGTGTCGTCTGCGTAAATTAAAAATTTTACATTGAAATGAATATTTACAATATCGTTAACATATAGATTAAAAAGCAAAGGACCTAGAATGCTGCCTTGAGGTACTCCAGAAAGTATAGACCTCTCTTGGGATCTGAAATTATTTATCTGTACATATTGGCGTCTATTTTGAAAATACGACTTAATAAATTCAAGAGGAAGTCCTCTAACTCCATAACGATTGAGCTTATGAAAAAGAATATTGTGGCTAATATAATCGAACGCTTTACTAAAATCTACAAATAATCCTTGAAAAAAGTTTAGAATCATTGCATTCCACCGGTTATGCAATATGGGACATAAACCTGGAGGTCAACAAAGAAACTTGAGATGTCAAGGACTGCAGAAAGCGAAGTAACAAAAATTGTTGAAGATAGCATTAAGGCAGGAAGACAGTGGCGTAGTAAACCGTGGCAACTGATATGCTAGTTGAGATTAAGAAAAAAGAAAGGAATCGGCAGGCAGGCCATGCACGTTCATTGTTGTTGCCAATTCATATCAGGTGATTACATAAGCATGACAGAATGGATGTCAATAGAGGATGGTAGAAAGTTGCGTAATGGGACACAAATATGATGTTTAGGATGCAATCAGCTCGTATAAGACGGGATTGTAGGGTGAGGCATTTGTTTTGCATGTTGAATATATCACTAACAATACTAACCGAACATTAGGTTATCTAAGACGAAACTTTGCATCCGCTCCGACCTCACTAAAGCTTACCATGTTCAAAACGCTCGTCCGTCCAGAATTAGAATATGCGTGTTCCATATGGGACCCTGCTCATTCCAATCTCATTAATTCACTTGAAAGCATTCAGAACCGTGCAGCGCGCTTTATCCTGTCTAATTATTCACGTCATTCTAGCGTAACATCCATGAAACAAACATTAGATCTACCTGACCTTTCACTACGTCGCAAGCATTCTCGCCTTTGTCTTTTTCATAAAACATACTACCTCAATCCTTTTCTGAAAGAAAATCTCTTCACCAGACCCAGTTACATCTCATCTCGCATCGATCATCAATACAAAGTTGAAGTGCCAACTTGCCGCACTAATTTATACCATTCTTCATTCTTACCAAGAACCGCCACTGCATGGAACCGCCTTCCCGCCTCCTTAGTCACCATTTGTGACAGCACCAATTTCAAGCTTGCTGTTCAAAGTGCCTTATAGTTCCTTCATTATTTTTTATTTTTGTTCTGCAAATAATGTACTCCACCACTCCTTTCTGTTGTGCCTGCCGGCCTTGAAAGTATGTACAATAAATAAATAAATAAATAAATAAAAACAAAAATAGGTTTGTGGCGCTGACAGTAGAGAGAGAGAGAGAGACAAAACATTTATTCGGACCATCGAGGTGGTTGCTCTTGAGGTCGAGTGGGTGGTGTCCTCATTCCAGGACTCCACTGGCCATGTCTGCTCGACGTACTTGCTGGACGAGAGCTTCTTGTCCCGCCAGGGTATCGCCGGTCAGCTGTACCTCCCACCGCTCAAATGACGTGCTAGGAGTCTTTAAGTGTTGAGGTTTGCCCTCGCACCCCCACGAGATGTGAAAGAGTGTAGGGCGTGTGTCGCCGCACCAGGGGCAGATGCCACGATATGTATGTGGGAACATTTTACTGTATCTGTGTAGGTTTGGAAATGTGTTGGTCTGTATAAGTCGGAGAGCTACGGCATCTTCAGTGCTGAGCTTTTTGTGAGGCGTAGGATAAATCCCGCGGTTGAGTCGCTGGATCTCGAGTCGGTCGCAGTATTTGGATGGCAGGGGCATGAAGGTAAAGGGTGGGGATTGATGAGACGATTGGTCTTGCCCCGCTCGGTTGATTAGCGCTCGAGCTAGGGTGTTCGCCCTTTCGTTCCCCTCCAGACCCGCGTGACCCGGCGTCCACGTGATTTTATGGTATTCTTGCAGCCTCGGGCCTAGAATCTGAGCCGCCAGCAGCGGTGTTCGTCCGTTCGTGAAGTTACGGCAGGCCTGTTGCGAGTCGGTAACGACATGGACTTCCCTGCCTATCCTGTCTTCTTGTTTTATAACCAGCGCCGCGGCTATGGTCTCAGCCGGAGCTGGGGTCTCTGCCCTTATGGAGGCCGCGAGGGTCAAGGAGCTGTCTCTCCCGTTCACGGCGGCTACCGCGAAGAGGCCCCCTACAGGGTACGCCGCCACGTCCACGTACGTTACGTACGGGTCGCCCTTGAATTGTCGGCGCTGTCTCTCGACGCGAGCTTTGCGTCGTCCTTCATGGGGTTCATGACTCATGTGCTTCGGTATCGGGTTCGCCTTGATCATGCCTCTGACCTCAGGCGGGAGTGATCGTTGCCCATCGAGGGCACGGAGCTCCGTTGCCGTTCTGGTCCGGTGGAGGATGGCTCTGCCCGCCGACGTGTTCTGTAGTCTGGCCTTTTGCGAAGCCATAATCGCGTCCGACAGCTCAGCGAAGGTGTTGTGGATCCCGAGGGCCGCTAACTTCTCGTTTGAGGTGGTGACAGGGAGACCCAGGGCCGTTTTGTACGCGCCTCTGATGATGGCATCGACTTGTTCTTGGTCGCGTTTGTTTAGCGAGTGATAGTGATACGGCATGCTATACGTTATTCTGCTGATCACCAGAGCCTGGACGAGGCGAAGCGTGTCCTCTTCTCGCATGCCCTTGCGGCTTCTTGTAACTCGTTTTATAATCCGCGAGATCTGGTTGGTGGCAGACCTTAGGGTTTGGATGGTGTGGGAGGCTTTCAGGTTGCTCTGGATCCAAAAACCCAGAATTCTAGCCTTATTGCCTTCCGGTATCTTCTGGCCCTCAAGATAGAGGTCGATAGGGCCGGGGGACTTGTAGATTCCTCCTCCGTGCACCCGGATCACTTCGGACTTTTCGGGCGCACAACGCATCCCGCTCGCTGCCGCAAATCTCTCGCCTCTTTTCGCGCTAGGGAGCCCTTGGTGGCCCGGAGCGTGATGTCGTCTGCGTACAGGGCGTAACCTAGGTCGGGGATCTTCCGCAGCTCTTTGGTCAGCGCTAGCATCGCGACATTGAATAGAATCGGGGAGATTATTGCCCCTTGCGGTGTCCCTTTGTTCGGCACGTCGATAGTATCCGATCGAGTCTTGCCTATTCCGATGGTTGCCGTCCGGCCCGTCAGGAACGATTTAACGTAATTAAAGATGCGCTCCCCGCAGCTGATGTTGTTCAGTCCCTTGAGAATGGCCTCGTGGGAGATGTTATCCAAGGCCCCTTTTAGGTCGAGTGCGAGCAGGTGTTCTCCTCCCTTCGGGATGCCCTTGAGAACTTCTTCCCTAAGGATTAGGAACGCATATTGAGCAGAAAGTCCCGGCCTGAAGCTAAGCATGGTGTGCGGGAAGAGGTCACCGTCCTCTATGTAATGTTGGAGGCGGGTTTTGATGACCCTCTCGTACAGCTTGCCGAGGCACGAAGTCAGCGAGATGGGACGCAGGGCGTCGATCGCGGGCTTCTTGCCGGGTTTGGGAATGGTCACGATTTCCGCGTGTTTCCACTCCTTCGGTACGTAGCCCTTGCTCCAGAGTTTCTCGTTTAGGTATTCGGTCAAGTCCTGGATGTGCATCGGGCTCAGGTTTCTAATCATGGCATTGGTGATTTTGTCAACTCCGGGAGCAGTGTTGCGCTGTGAGGCTCGTGCCGCGGCATACACCTCTTCCTCCATGATGGGAGCGTCCAGTTCTGGTCTTGGTTCTCCTTCATACTTTAGGAGGCAGGGTTGTATGGGGTCGCTACCCAGGTATCTGGTTTTTAGGGTGTCAATCAGATCCTGTTCGTTTCCGGGGAACTTGTGGGCAATTTCTAGAAGCGTCCGACTGGTTGTCGATTTCGCCTTGTCGGGCTCGATCAGGCAACGTAGGATGGCCCACGTCTGCGCCGTACTCAGGGTACCCTTAAGCGAGGTGCAAAACTGTACCCAATTTTGCTGCGTCAACTCGTTTGCGTAATTTCTGGCTTCGTCTGTTATTTTCTCGATTCGTAGACGTAGTTTCTGGTTTAACCGCAGTCGCTTCCACCGTTTGAGGAGGCCCTTACGGGCTTCCCACAGGTGTAAGAGCCGGCGGTCGACTTCGGGCGTCTCGACCGTGCGCTGGATGGTTTTAGTGATTTGGATGTGGGCGTCCCGGAGGTGCTGCATCTATTCCGCTATGTCCGTTATACCATTTTCGGGCGGGGGGTACTGCCTGAATGCCTCCCACTCCGTAAGCCTAATTTCGCCAATTGTTCTCTTGAGTTTCAGAGTGGATACCGAGATGCTGAGGATATAGTGATCGCTGCCCAATGTTTCGCCCAAGTGCGCCCATGAGTATTCCCTTACGTTTTTGACAAATGACAGGTCCGGAAACGTGTCTCGACTTACACTGTTGCCTACTCGGGTTGGTTGGCGGAGGTTGGTTATCAATTCGAGGCCCATTTGGTCAACCGCATCGAGGAGCGACCTTCCCTCTTGCGTGTCTTGTTGGTAGCCCCAAGTCGTGTGTCTAGCGTTCATGTCTAGCGTTCATGTCCGGCTCACTCGGGACCCGACCTTGAAGGTTCAGAGGGACTTCCAGACTCTCCTGGCTGACGTGTTCCGCTTCGTAGCTCCCGAACGCAAGTCCTTGTATTTCAAGCTTCTCTGTCATAACGGTGCTGCACCTGCACTTTATGGCCTGCCTAAGGTTCATAAGCCTAACGTCCCCCTACGTCCAATCGTCGACTACACTCGCTCCCCTCTCTACAAATTGTCCGCATACCTGCACCAGCTCCTGGCTCCACTCGTCGGGAAGAGATCAACGCACGTGAGCAACTCCTGTGACTTTATTGAAAAAGTTCGTGACGTGTCTCTAGACGACGACGAGGTGATGGTTTCGTTCGACGTGGTATCACTGTTTACCTCAATTCCGACTGACTTGGCTGTGGATGCATGCACCTCTGCTCTGGAATCTGACAGGACCTTGCCAGACGGGTCGCCCATTGACGTTCCCGACCTCAAGAGGCTCCTCTGTTTTTGCCTTGGAAACACGTACTTCTGTTTCGACAAGGTCTTCTACAGGCAAGTCCGCGGTACGGCAATGGGTGCATCCGTCTCTGTTACCGCTGCCAATCTTACGATGGAATGTTTGGAAAGGCGTGCTCTCGCGTCCTTCAGCCCTAGGCCAAAAGTTTTTCTGCGCTATGTGGACGACTGTTTCTGTCTGATTCGGCGCAGCGCTTTGGATTCGTTCACTGCGCACCTAAACAGTCAAGAAAAGGCCATCCAATTCACGGTTGAGACAGAGGTCGACAGCAGACTCCCTTTTTTAGATGTACTTGTCACCAGACGCGATGGACGGCTCTCGTTCAGCGTGTACCGTAAGGACACACACACTGGCCGCTACCTGAACTTTCAATCCGTTCATCCTGACGCTCACAAAAGGTCGGTTGCTGCCTCGCTGCTCAACCGTACGAACCGCATTTGCACCACAGCAGAAAGCCGTTCCACTGACTTGGTCCACGTGCGAGGTGATCTCTCGGCAAGCGGCTACCCCACATCCTTTTTGACTGCTGTGGAGCGCCGTCTGTCCAATCCTGCACGTCCGACCAATCCGCGACCAAGAAAGCGTGCTGCCAAAGCTTACGTTCCAGGGATAAGCGAAACCCTGTCTCGCGTTCTACGCAGTTATGACGTTGAGGTGGCGCACGTGCCCGTTTGTAAGCTGAGGCAAGCGCTCGTCGGCGGAAAGGACAGGCTTCCTACAGAATCGTTTCCCGGCGTGGTATATAAGATACCCTGCGCAGATTGCGACTACGCATACATCGGTGAATCCGGCAACTTCAAACAGAGACTGAGACAGCATCAGAAAGATGTCGAAAAGAAGCGTACAGTGTCGAATGCCCTTGCCGAGCACGCGGATGCAACGGGCCATGATATCGACTGGGATCGCTCAAGAATTATCGGCCCAGAAAGAAACCAAAAATCGCGTCTGTATCTGGAGTCACTGGAGATACAAAAAACACGTCACACGCTTAATCGAAATGAAGGAACCCTCCCACCGTCATACACGCGCTGCTTACGTCACGTTCTAAAGCATACATAAGCTTCCTTGAACCTTCCGTCATCCCATTGTGAACAAGGCTTCCGTAGCGAAGCCGAAACTTCATTTAGATTTTTTCATTTTTTAGCACTTCTATGTTGGTCGGTGTCCTTGGTTTTACTTATTCAATGTCTCCAACAACTACCAGCTGGTTGCAGCCAGCGGCTCTCACGCTGTCATAAATAATGTTGCGGAAGTCGTCTTTCTGAGCCCTCGGCGGACTGTACAAATTCAGGATGAAAGTGCTACGTCTACCCCTCTTATGCGGGAGGACTTCCACTAGCACGTGATTAATGTCATGATGTTGATAATGTTGTCCCACGGCCGTCACCGTTTTGTGAACTAAAACCGCGACCTTCGGAGATCCCGCGTGTTTAATTACGTAGTAACCCCGTAGCCTGATTGGCTGGTTCCCGACCTCCTTAAGGCAGATGACGTCGGGGGGGTATAGGTGATTTTGGATGAAGACTTGGTGTGAACTTGCCTTCTTGTTGAAAGAGCGACAATTCCACTGCCAGATCTCGAGGTGTTCAGGCGCGCTGTGTGTGGTGTTAGCCATTGCTGACGTTCATGCCACCGTCGTCGCAGTTGTCGGCGTCCCTGACGTCACCCATGTTGTTTATGCGCCTGTACGCCTTGATGCGTGGGTTGCTGATCTCGTCGTCGACCCGCTTGCGCGAGCCAAACTCAACCTTGCATATTCTTCTTTCAAGGTCTTCATGGCTTAGTGTGTTCTCCTTGACTTTATTGTTTAATTCGCCCATCTGGTAAAGCATCTGTTGTATCGTAGCATAAATATCTTCGAGGGTGACTACACTTGACTGGACTGCCGCTGCCGAGGCCGCACCGGGGAGCGATGAGGGCGTGGTAGTTCTTGAGGGGGGAGGAATGGAGATGGCGGGCTCGTGGCCTATCGTTCCGCTTTGCGACCCTGCCTGTGTGTTGTTGCTGGTTTTGCTTTGCAACGCTTCTAAGCGTTGCATGCGTTGGTTTAGGTCGTTAACCTGAGCCTTGAGTTTTTTATTTTCTTCCCTGATGCGCGTACATTCTGGGGAGCATTTACTACTTTCACTGGTATTTTGAGCGGAGGAGGTACTAGACTGATTCCGGCTCACCTTGTCGTTCTTGGCTTGGTTTTTCTTGCCCGATTGGTTCTTCTGTTTAGTCGTGGATCTCGAGGGAGAAGGCTGCCACTGCCCTTGCTTCTCTCCTAGCTTTGGCCACTCCGAGCGGAATCGGGACCTGGACAGGGACCGGGATCGGGATCGGGACCGGGACATTGACCTGGACTGGGCCCGGGACCTTGAGCGGCTCGCCGAAGATTCCGAGCTGAACCACCGTAGGCGGCTTCGTCTTGGCCTTCCTCCATTATTGTCGTCGTCTTCCTTCCTCCTTCCGGGTGGTCCGGGTGGAGGATGCTTCTTGGTGGTAGTGCTCTTGTTTTTTAGCTTTTGCTTGCACTCGCGAGACCTCGTGGCGTGGGCTTCGCCGCAGACGGCGCACTTGAGCGAGCACTCGTGGTCGTCCGTCGGGTCGTGCGTCCCGCAAGCGCGACAAATTAGAGACTCGTGAAGGTGTGGGGCCACCTCAGCTGCTGGTACACTAATCAACATGACAGTTGGCTCTGAAAAAGAAAACCCCAGATATGAAAAATAAAGCAACGTTGTCCTAACGCATTGTTTTATTATGCATACTACACTAGATGCTTCCACAGTTAAGGGCACTTAGTACTAATAGTGCAACGAGCATTTTTCTTTGTAAATAATGGTTTGTATGCGGCTGATTCATTCCAATACACTTTTTTCCAGCAAAACATTCTGCTGCTGGGGGCACTCAACCGCCTGGTGGCAGTAGGCAAGCGCCAAGCACGTGCTCTTGAGAGTGTGGCAGAGGTCCAGAGGGCTGCTCAGCAACAGTAGTATCGGTGCCCTCACTGCTCTCCTGTCGAGCCCACAGAAAACACCTTATAAAGGAGCTTTCAGTTTAATATTTTGTTTATTATTCAAGAACATGAATAAAATTATTGCAGTAAACATTGTGCTGTGCATATTAGGAGACTTGTAACATGCACTTGGTGTCCCTTCAAAATAGGCAAAAATGTAAGACAACCTGTGCCACTCTTGGACCATGTAAATAAAAAATACACTAATGCAGCATACACGTCATTGTGGTGTTTGTTCTTTCTATGTGCAAGAATACAGTGTGTGTTGATCAGCCACAAGATGAACGGTGTGTGTAATTCACTATGAAGACAGGAAACAGCAGGAGCTTCAAGAAGAATCAAGAATCAAGAAGTCTTTATTGAGTAACACAAACAAAATGTATACACAGATATTTGGACCGATAGCCAATGAGGCTAGTAAGCGGTCCAATACAAAATAACATATAGGACAGCAATCACAAACACATTGAAGAAAAACTAACTTTGTAGCCTTGCTTCCATTCCCAAAAAATGTTTCTTGCATGTCAGTTTGAAATTCCTAGCTTGCTTTACTTCAATTGGCAACGAGTTCCAAATTTTCGCTTCTGTAAATTCTATTCGTCTTTCTCCGTACGCATTATGGCAAGTAGGAAGGTTAAAATTGCCATTGCTGGCTTGTCTAGTGTTGCGGACGGGAATACTGAATGCACCAAGAGGTAAGGGGTAGTTGGTATTTATAATATTATTAACCATAAGAGCTATTTTGTAATCGCGTAAGGTTGTGAATGACATGATTTGCATTGCGTCAAAAATGTTATTGTTAGAACTATTCGAAGAAGGTAATCCCATGGTTTTCAAGGCACGTTTTTGTAGTCTTAGCAATGGTGTTAAATACGTTTTGTATGTGATTCCCCATGATTCACTGCAATAACTGAGATGACTGTGACATAATGAAAAATACAGTGATCTAAGAATAGCAGGTGGAAAGTGCCGCCGTGCCTTAGACAAGGTAAAACAACCGTACGCAACCTTTTTACACACACTGTGCACCTGTTCCTTCCAAGACAAGTGGCAGTCGAACATGACCCCTAAATATTTAAAAGAAGACACACTATCAATAACATTGTTGTCAACACATATAGAAAAATCACTTAATTCAATACACTTTTGTTTTGAACGAAAAATAACATATTTAGTTTTTTCAGTGTTTAAAGTTAGATGATTATTACGAAACCAGGTCGAGATACGTTGGAGTTCATTGTTAATAGGATTTTCTATTGATTCAAGTGAGTTGCCAGTAAAGATAAGTGCAGTGTCATCCGCATACATCAAAATTTGAGAACACTCTATTGCATTGGGGAGGTCATTAATAAAGAGCGAAAATAAAAGCGGTCCCAGAACTGACCCCTGGGGTACACCACACGTAACAGTTTGGTATGCAGACTTGAACTGTTTGAGGACAACTTGCTGCTGTCGTGAAGAAAGATAACTTTTAAAGAATTCAAGGGCCCCGCTACGCACACCATATGCTTCCAGTTTCATTAAAAGAATGGAGTGTGAAACTGTGTCGAAAGCTTTTTTGATGTCTATAAATACGCTTACAGCAACATTTTGGTTATGAAGAGCAGATAGGATAAGCTGTGATAGAGTAACTACAGCCGTGGACGTGGACCTGCTAGAAACAAATCCGTGTTGCTGAGGACAAATAATGTGATTAACATCAAGAAAGGTTTTCAGTTGGAAAGCAATTAATTTTTCAAAAATGGTATTGACGACACTCAGTACAGATATTGGCCTGTAACTAGACGGGTTGTTAGGGTCACCAGTTTTAAATATCGGAACAACTTTTGCAACTTTTAAAGTATCGGGGTATAAGCTAGAGTGTATCGCATGATTGAATATTCTGCACAAAGGAACACAAAACAAATCAATGTTGTCCTTGATTACCTTAGCCATTATGCCGTCTGGCCCGGCCGCTTTATTCGTGGGCATGTTCGCCACAACACTTGCAACTTCATCGCTAGTAATGTTCGAGAAACTGAATTCATTATTAATACATCGAGGTATGTCGGATGTCACTGAAGCTAAGGGAGTAGGTTGCGCACTGTTCTGACCGTATGTTGTGAAGAACTGAATAAACTGGTCTGCAGTCTCTATTGACAAGTTGACAGGAACAATCTGTTTTCGTTTAGCTGTTCCCGTAACTTCTCCTACAATCTTCCATACTTGCTTTGTGTCATTTCCTTGACGATTAACCAAATTAGTATAATACAATTTCTTTGATTTTCTCATCAGCGCCACGGATTTGTTTCTGTAATACTTAAACTGTTTAAAGTAATAAGCATTTGTTCTGTTGTTTTTGAGCTTATTATAGTACGAATCCTTCTTTTTCAATACTGTGAGTATTTCCTCAGTAATCCAAGGACATATGGCATGTTTGTAGTTGCGCCGAGAAAACTTCAGTGTTGACTTAGTAATTGCATCGGAAACAGCAGATACGAAGTTAGCAAATTCTGTGTGAACGTCACTGTGACACAGATTTTCGAAATGAATAGATTCGAGCAAACGCCTGACATGCGCGTTGTCCACCCGTGAAAATACATTGGTATGGGTAGGGCAAATACAATCGATACCCGACAGTGGCAGAAACAGAAAAGTTGAACAGTGATCAGCAATGTTTTGGTTACAAACACCAGCGCAGGCATCCATATCACGGTTACATAAGATGTGATCAATAATTGTTGCAGACTGATGTGTAATTCTAGTGGGCACATTGATAACATTCTTGAGGTTGAACGATTCCAGTAAGAAAATATAATCTGGACAGTCATCCTTTGATAAGTCGATATTGAAATCACCAACTATTGCTAACTGATTATTAAAAGACATCAGAGGAACCAGAATGGACTCCATATCAGATATGAACTGACTTGTGCACGTGTTTGGCGGACGATATACCACGCTTATTACGACGTCTGTCTTGAGGCGAATAAAAAGTGCTTCTGTGGTATTAGAGCTCAGAGAGGAATCCGAGAGCTGTTGATAATCTATGCCGTTTTTTATAAAAAGAGCAACGCCACCCCCTCGTGCGGTGCTATCTCTTGGTAAAGATAGCGTTGTGTAACCCGGTATGTACGGTATTTCTCCTTTCTTAAGCCAGGTTTCAGTTACAGCGATAAGATCATACTGGAAAGAATGTTGCGATAAATGTACAGTGAGTTGGTCTAAATTTTTATTTATACTGCGGACATTGCAATGAAAATTGGAAAGGTTTTCGCTCTCGTGCCACTTAGCACTGATTTACTCGACGGAAAAGGCCATGTTTCTAGACTACCTGAGCAAGATCAGCGTCACAGGTTATATGTAGAACATGCGAGGTATCTGTCTTGCGCATCAGGATCTTGCCATCTGATACCCATGCGTGTTTCCACTGTTTTTCCTAATAATGCTATCACCTATAGACTGTGCATATGACTGCAACACTCCCCGATTCAAATGTACCATTACATGCATGTTCGATACCACATATTCTTTAGCATTGTCTTATAATTGCATGTACTATATTTCACACATCTTAAGCGCTTGCACAGCACACTTCTGATGTATCCATTTCATAGGCCAAATAATTGTACACTTTGTCCTTTTGTGTTTTATGAAAAGCAGCATCCTTTACAGTCTGCTAAACTTTCTGAAGACAGGAGAGGCCCCACCCAGATGACCAAAGTGCAGCAGCCGATTGCCTCCACGTCTAAAGAGATAGTCCCTCTCCAACGAGCAGGTTTGAGAGGGACTATCTGTCCGGTGGCACGATGTCAGTCTAGAGTGTGTGTCCATTGGCGCAGGCTTGTGTTCACCTGCCTTCAAGTGCAGATTCCGCAGCCTCCTAAAGTTGTATCCGACTATAGAAACACGTAATGCCTTGCACCAGTTGCATAGACTTCCGCAACTTGATAGCACACAATGATCAGGAGCAGAAATCTATAAAGGCATCCAAGCAAAGCTGGCTGGCCACACTTCCATTATGAGGGGCTGAAAAAGGTCTCGCCAAATATTCCCATGACGTCCTTGAAAAAGAGGTGGTGTTTGGCACTTCTTTAGAATCAAAAACATATTGTGGCGACGAGAGACCACGTAGACCGTCAAAGTATCAGGCTCTCGCAGGAGAGGAAGAACCGACACTCCGTCGCTTAGCGTAGCATTCTTTTTAATGATCTTCGGAACGCTAGCCCGCGCCGGAACGCGCCAGCCGCTCGAGCCTCGTGTAGACGCGAGCGTCTGCGTCATCCCTCGTGCGACGCCGATGCTGCTGTCGCTACAGAGGGCTCCCCCCCTAGAGAGGAGGAAAGTTCGACGAACGATGGAAAGTCCACGTGACGCGGCGTGTCTTCGCGTTGGTCTTGGGTGTCACGTGCGCAGGCGGCGACGAAGGATGCAGCAGGGTCGCGTCGCATACAGGTGGGGCTGATGGCGCGGGTGCTTCGATATAGGCGGGTTTGAGACGTTCCAGGGCAATTGTGTCTGATCGGCCGTTGACATTCACAACAAACGTCGTCGGACGACGCTCTAGAACACAATATGGCCCGGAGTAGTGTGGTTGCAAAGGCTTCCGTACGGCACAGTTACGCACGAAAACGTGGGTAGCAGAGCTGAGTGCGGGAGAAACGTACGGGGACCTTGCTTCTTGTGAACGTGTAGGCACGGGGCGCATCTGGCTGAAGAAAGCTTGCAATTCGGCTACGTAGTCGGCAGGTGATGGCATAGGCGTTTGGGGGGTGGCGACAAAGAAATCGCACGGAAGGCGTAGGTGGGTGCCGTAGACTAGCTCAGCGCAGGAGCAACCTAGGTCGCTCTTGAGTGCGGCTCTGATGCCAAGTAAGACGAGAGGCAAATGCAGGACCCACTTCTCCGGCGATTCATGTGCCATAAGGGAGGCCTTGAGATGCCGGTGAAAACGTTCAACTAGTCCGTTGGACTGCGGGTGATAAGCAGTTGTGCGAAAACGTGTCGTTCCGAGTAGTTTGAGTAGCTCGTTGAAGAGCGCTGAGTCAAACTGTCGACCGCGATCTGTGATTATTGTGGATGGGCAGCCGAACCTTGCTATCCACGTAGACACGAACGCTGCTGCAACAGTGGGCGCTGAGATATCAGATATAGGTGTAGCTTCTGGCCACCGTGTGTAACGGTCGATGCATGTCAGTATGTAGCAGTATCCTTTCGAAGGTGGAAGAGGGCCGACGAGGTCCAGGTGTACGGTGTCAAAACGAGCATCCGGTGGAAGGAAAGACTTGGCAGGCGGAATGGGGTGACGCTGGATCTTCGAACGTTGACACGACAAACAGCAGCGAACCCAATCGCGAACTTGCGCCTTTAGCCGAGGCCAAACGAAACGACTGGAAAGAAGCTTCTGTGTCGCGCGTATGCCAGGGTGCGACAGGTTGTGCACGGTTTCGAATAGACGTCTGCGAAGGGATGCCGGAATGTATGGTCTGGGTGTGTCGTTAGAAGTGTCGCAGACGATGGACGTACCATCTGGGGTCACAACGACGTCTTCCAATTTCAGGGACGTTGACGAATTCTGGAGTGTACGAAGTTCAGTGTCGTCACGCTGTTGACTGGCGAGTAAGTCGGCCTCGATGATGAAAGGTTCCGATGTCAACGTGGAAACGACATTGACACGACTCAGAACGTCAGCTGGAATGTTGTCGGTGCCCTTGATGTGGCGGAACGTTGTTGTAAACTCGGAGATGTAGGAAAGCTGTCGAATCTCGCGGGGCGAGTAACAGGACGCCGAACGATTCGTTGCGTGCACAAGGGGCTTGTGGTCAGTCAAGACAGTGAATGCACGGCCTTCGAGGAAATGGCGAAAATGCTTGATAGCCAGGTAAACAGCGAGTAATTCACGGCCGAAAACGCTGTAGCGGGACTGCGCAGGCTTCAGTTTCTTGGAGAAAAAAGCGAGTGGATGCCACTCATTGTCGATGAATTGCTGCAGAACGGCACCAACGGCGGTATTTGAAGCGTCGGTCATGATGGCAGTGGGTGCGTCTGGCTTTGGGTGTCTAAGCAGCGTGGCGTCGGCGAGGGCAGACTTGACTTTTGCGAAAGCGTCTGCGGCCTCTTCAGTCCACTGAAGCACTTGTTTGCGCTTGTTTACCAGGAGAGCGTCTAGCGGAGCCATAAGTCGTGCGCACTCGGGAATGAATCGGCGGTAGAAATTGACGAATCCGAGAAATTGGCGAAGCTTGGTGAGTGTGGTCGGTCGGGGAAAGTTTTCGATGACGCGAATCTTGGACGGCAGAGGTCGAATGCCGTTAGCGTCGACGATATGACCGAGGAACTCGAGTTCGGTTTGACCGAATTCACTCTTGGCGGCGTTGATGACAATTCCTTTACTGGCAAGGCGTGAAAACAACAACCGCAAGTGGTGAAGATGTTCTTCGGCCGAAGAGCTTGCCACGAGGAGGTCGTCAATGTATGCAAAAACGAAAGGCAAACCTCGGGTGACGGAATCGATGAAGCGCTGAAAAGATTGGCCCGCGTTCCGTAAACCGAAAGGCATGCGGAGAAATTCGAAAAGACCGAAGGGCGTGGTGATGGCGGTCTTGGGAATGTCTTCTTCAGCGACCGGTAGTTGATGGTAGGCGCGAACGAGATCGATCTTAGAAAAGATCGTCGCACCGTGCAACGCTACCGTGAAGTCCTGAATGTTCGGTAGAGGGTAGCGATCAGGAACTGTGGCGTTGTTTAGGGCCCGGTAATCGCCGCATGGGCGCCAGTCGCCCGTCTTCTTAGGCACCATGTGAAGTGGTGATGCCCAGTTACTGGAAGAAGGGCGGATGATGCCAAGTTGCAGCATGTGTTCGAACTCCGCGCGAGCGATCTTGAGTTTCTCCGGGGACAAACGCCGCGGTCGGAAGTAGACCGGTGGGCCGGAGGTGACGATGTGATGGCACACGTCATGTTGCACCGGTTGCGTCCAGTCCGGTAGGCGCGTCAAAGTGGGAAACTCGCGTAGGAGTGCGGCGAAAGGTTCGTCCAACATGGCAGAAATAGGCGCTATGGGCGATGTGCCTGATGATGGGACGCCGGGAACGGATAGCTGGGTCACGGAGTCGATGAGACGGCGTCGTTGGATGTCGACAAGGAGTCCGTAGTTATGCAAGAAGTCTGCTCCAATGACTGCATGACGGACGTCTGCAACCAGGAAAATCCAGCGGAACGCTCGTCGAAGGCCAATGTTTAGCATGACGGAGCGTGACGAGAAAACTGGAATCCTGGTGCCGTTGACGGCTTGCAAAAACGACACAGGAGTCGCTTTTCGGTCGCAGCGCTGGGCGGGTAGAATGCTGACGTCAGCACCTGTGTCGACCAAGAATCGTTGTCCCGTAACTCTGTCTGTCACGTAGAAAAGGCGACTTGTGTGCTGGGCCGGACCACTCGTCGCCGTTAGAGGTCGGCCGGCCTGTTTCCCTGCCAAGCGCAGGGACGCCGACAGTGACGAGCGTCGTTTCCAAAACGGCGGTGGTAGTAGCAAACGCCAGGCGTTGTAGTTGAGGCTCCATTGCGAGTGCCCGTGCGTCTTGATCTGCTGGAACTACGGCTGCGTGGGCGACGAGACGTGCGGCGATGCTCCGGTCCACAGAAGATGCGTTCCAGGCGCTCACACAAGGAGTCGAGCGGAGATTGCACCGCAGAAGAGCAGGGAAGAGTTTGCAGAGCGGTTGTATTGTCACCCGGAGACGGTGACGTGGCTGCGATGGTTGGGGTGGCTACTTCCATGACTTTGTCGGCCAAAGCGGCAAGTCCGGTAAGGTCCATGGTAGAGGCTGTCGCCAGGACCATCTGCACGTTAGCCGGGAGTCGTTGCAAAAACAGTTCGCGCAACAGCGTGTCGTCGATGGATCTCGCGTTGTTTCCGAGGAGCTGGCTCATTCGGCGAAGAAGTTGACTAGGGCGTCGGTCGCCGAGTTCTTCAGCGGACAGAAGCTGCTGGATGCGAGAACGCTGTGAAGCTGCTGTGCGCTGTAGCAGTGCTGCCTTGAGATCGTCATAGGCGGCGGCAGACAATGGGGAGTTCAACAAATCTGCTACCTCGTCAATGGCGGCGGGCGAGAGCGCTGCGACGGCGTAATGGAACTTCGAGGCTTGAGAGCGGATACCAGCGACTTGAAATTGCGCTTCGGCCTGAAGAAACCACGCCGAAGGATGCTGGTCCCAGTACTGTGGGAGGCGGACAGCGATGGCGGAACAGGAGGGCTCACCGCGTTCCTCGGAAGGGTTCTGGCCTTGAGCTCTCGTAGCGTCGGTCTGGTCCATGGTCGTCTCTACCACAGGAGCGTATGGCAGTATCACGTCCGGAGTCACCAAACTGTGGCGACGAGAGACCACGTAGACCGTCAAAGTATCAGGCTCTCGCAGGAGAGGAAGAACCGACACTCCGTCGCTTAGCGTAGCATTCTTTTTAATGATCTTCGGAACGCTAGCCCGCGCCGGAACGCGCCAGCCGCTCGAGCCTCGTGTAGACGCGAGCGTCTGCGTCATCCCTCGTGCGACGCCGATGCTGCTGTCGCTACAATATTACACTTAATGTTGTGTAGCACGTCAAAACAAACTGAGCTTGGTTATTTGCACAGCATGTAATGGGAGGTTGTGCTTCACATAGGAAACAAACTGCTCTGTCCAGTACAATTTTGAGGCCGGTATGGCACCTATTATGTCAACAATGTCTATGTACAAATTACACTTTTCACAGGCCATTGATTTCACCATTATTTTTGTGTGATGGTTCTTCCAATCAGCGCTTGTATTATACGAGCAGGTGGATTTGAAAGCAAAGCTTTCTTTGCAAACCTTCCGACTTCCATAATTGTGTGGCAAGGCACTGGCATGTTGTCGAATAGCTCACACTTCCTCGGTCCTGCACCAAAGAAGCCCAATGCTCTATTTGAAGTTGGATCGCACAACAATTCAACGCCACACAAAGAAGTGTAACACACACAGCAAAGCATTCTGCTGTGTGTATTTCTCTTTGTGTCCCATCGAATTGTTGTGCAATTAAACTTCAAGCTTCTATACCAATACACCGTCTTCAACCTCACCAATGCTCTAGTTATTAGGCCACAATGGAGCACATCTTTGAAATTTCCCAACACAAATTAGCTCTCCAAAAAATCACAAATGTTAAATTTTGCAGCACAGCTGTATGTATGCACGTGCCATATTCTTTACCACTAAACTCACAGGAATCAAAGAGGCAAGCATTAACCAGCCTTGCTGCTGCCGTTACCATTATCATCATGACACCAATGGAAAGACAGTGCCACGTTTCAGTGAAGGGAGTGCTGGAGGAAAAGGTGTGACAGCGAGGGCTTACAATAAAAATAACAGTTACGAGACATGTTCAATGCCAATATATGCTGCCTGTCGCTCAGCCCACTTTGGCATTGCGGCAAGCGTTTACTCGTTTGGGCATATCACGTTTTGTTAATCATTGCTCTAAAGCTGTACAAATGGTCTATTTGCTCTGCAATTTTTATTTTTATCATGGTGGGTTAAAGACCCACTTTTCATTGGCATCTGCACCACATTTCTCCCGATATGTAATTTTGCCTTGGTGGTTCATGACGTCTTCACGTACAGAGAGTTCTGCAGAGTATCGGATGTGCATTGTTCTACTGCTTAAGCATTAGAGCCCCATTATGAGACGAAAATATACAATTTATCCATCCAGAATAACGCTGCCCCCCCAAAAAAGAAGATGCACTGAACCTCTGGCACATGCATCGACAGTGAACAGAGCAAACAATATGAAGTATTTTCTTCATGCAAGCCAACACACTAAGATTCTCAATGCATTTTGATTTCGCCACAAATGCATAGGCACAACCGGCTTGGCGCAACATCCACATCTCGCGCTGCAACAAATTGTGCAATGCCTCGCTGTTTCATAGTGCGTCCGATAGATTACGCATGACCAAAATTCAGCATTGTGCATACTTAGTAACTTCACCAATGAAGAACCCCAAGTTCTTTATGAGATTAGGATTCATAGGTTACTGCACACAATTTGTGATATCCATTTATCTATTTATACTTATTAACCTCTTTCCCAAGAAAGTGAGCCATTTGGAAGGCACCCTGACAGACAAGTAGAACAATCGGCAAAAAGTGATCAACCAACGAAAAAGTCTGTTAATCACAGTAACGCTGACATTGAAGGCGCCTTAATTCCTACGTACGTTCCGTCGACACACCCGACTACGTTTAATGTTCCCACAAAGTAGGAAGCATTCTTTTATATATGCGCGCTCCGCCGCAGTATTCTGGAAAGCTAGCCACCGCTTACACACTGCCGCATCGAAAAGCGCGTCAGACACATCTCTGACACAGTTGCTAACAGTAGTTTGATGGCGTCCAATGTAACGCTCGGCGCCGACGCTTCCCTGAAAACTCACAGTCCCGTAGAAACGGAGGGCACAGATGACTTGCTCTGCGACGGTGAGCGAATGAAGCCCGCCACGCTGTCACCGCAGACGAGTCTTCGCCTAGCTCGTCACACAGCCAGCGCACTGATGTCTTCGACAGGCGAAAATGACGCTGAAACTCCCCGTCGGTCATACTGACGCTTGCTGCCGCTGGATGCAATGAAACAGGCTGCTGCTGCCGCCGCCATGTTCCCGAGTTGAACTCGGAGGGGGTATCGCGATGTACGAGTTTAGCACGAGTTCGCCTGTCAATCAGAACCAGAGGTCACGCCCCGCGCGAGGCATGTAACTATTGCGCGCGCACCCACTACAGTTAGGCCACGCCCAACTTATCTTCCGGCAACAGCGACGCGGTGTCGAGCTGAGAGGCATCAACAATCTTGACCGCCGACATAAAACACGCACAACGCACTGTCATCGGTTATGTACTGAGCACCACTATCAAAAACAAAGCGTTGACTGTCGCTGGCTTATGCATACACCTTCTCGGGCTGAGATGGCCGCACAACACGGTTTCATTAACTGCATTGTGGCGCGTAGCGCACAGTAAATAATTATCGGCACGTCGCTGTAGCTGCTTGCAAGGCGTCGATGCGTCGAGGGGGACGACGATGCTGAGGAATGCGTATTGCAGCAGTCGTTTGAGATGGCTGCTCTGTCATCGGTGATGAAACGGAGCCACAGCGTCGTAAACACGATCAGCGTCCGAGAATCGCTCGCTCTTCTAGACCCAGTGCAATTGCATTTCTTCATCACAAGCACTGCGCACTCAACAGTTCCAACACCTCTCTCCGTTCGAAATCTGGGGTGCGATCTTATACGCGTTCCAAACTCGAACGGAGGCGGTCCGTTCTTTCCGTCGCGAAATTTCCGTCGCGTTCTTTCCGTCGAAATTTTTTTATTGATCTCCAGAGAAGTGATTATGATGTGATGGCTCTGGACTACATAAATTGTACCATGAATCAGGCATGTTTCCTAAGTCCTGTCACTCAGACCGAAGTAATGACCGTATTTTTTTCATTAAATAATTCCGGGAGTTGTGACAAAGACGGTATTAAGGTGAAACCTGTGAAATATGTTATGGATGTAATAGCACCGAGTCTCACCCATATATTTAACCTTTGTCTGGCAAATGGTGTCTTTCCTCGGCAAATGCAGATTGCAAGAGTAGCAGTTGTTTATAAGAAAGGTGACAAGAATGACTTTGCAAACTATAGGCCTTTGTCAATACTACCCGTTTTCTCGAAAGGGCTTGAGAAAGTAATTTTGACCCGGATGAATAACTTTTGTAGTAAGCATAATATACTGACACCTTCACAATTTGGTTTTCGGAAACACCGGTCCACCGAACTCGCTCTATTAGAACAAAAAGAATACATTCTAAAATCACTTGATGACAGGAATTTAGCATTAGGTGTATATGTAGATTTTTCGAAGGCTTTTGACCACCTGAACCACAAGTTACTTTTAAAAAAGCTTCAAGTATATGGCCTTAGAGGAACGTCATTGATGCTTTTGAGCAGCTATCTCGGAAGTCGACAACAGTATGTTGAAATAAACGGTCACCGATCCAATGTTAAAACTCTCTCTTCCGGCGTACCGCAAGGCAGCATAATGGGCCCGTTTCTTTTTAATATATACGTGAATGACATAACACAGATAGACAGAGAAATGAAAATGGTCATATATGCTGATGACACCAGCTTATTCTTTTCAGCCTCGTCTGCCTCGAACGTGATCATGAAAGCAAATACAGCACTTAGGCAGCTTGAGAAGTGGACAAAATATAACGCTCTAAAAATTAACACTTCCAAAACAAAGGCCATTATTTACCGTCCAAAAAACAAGGATGTTCCTATTAACGATGATATCATTCTTAATAATTTAAAAATAGAGATAGTAAATTCCTTTAAAGTACTAGGTGTACTTTTCAATGAGAAAATGACGTGGGATGACCACACAAACTACGTAGCATCTAAACTGTCACGTGTCATCGGATCGATTTACACTCATAAGAACATCCTCCCTATAAAAGTAAAATTGCTCCTTCACAATTCATTGTTCTGTTCGCATCTAAATTATTGCCATTTGGTCTGGGGGGGAACATCCTTGGCGAATCTACGAAAATTACACATTCAGCAGAAAAGAATGCTCAGGATAATATACAATGTAGCATATGACCACCCATCTAAACCGCTCTTTATGAAAGATAACATAATGCCAATTCATGATCTGTACGCATACCGCCTAATAACTAAATACATTACAGAGGTCAAAAATAACGTCTCGTTCATTGCACAACTGGCATCACTGCAGAAAAGAAATTTAGCCTACGCAACCAGAAACACCAATATTTGGCACATACATTCATTCAGAACAGGTTACGGACAACATATGCTCAGAAACACTCTTCCACATCTCTTAAACTTGTGCCAACATTACAATTTAAATCTCCAACGCACCCGGTCAAAAGATTTGCGTCATTTTGTTTCACTTATAAGTGAAAGGGCGGCACTTTCTGTCTGAAATGTACGACATATTATGCACATCACTTTGTTTTTTGGAATTGTACATTTTTGTAAAAATTGCCATTTGTAATATTCCTTTTTGACTGTACTGATATGCTTGTACTGTTTGCCTTTTTTTTTTCTCTAAACATGTATTGTATCGGGGAGGCGAGAGCCCGTCAAGCTGGATATGTAGCTTTTTCTCTCCCCCTCCCACATCCTTGAGATGGAAAATAAAGGCATTATTATTATTATTATAAATTGGCGGTCCGTTCCGTTGCGTTTGTCCGATAGCAGACAACACGGAATTGTTGACAGCAGATATCACTTCACAATTGACGTCATGGCGTTCTTCGCCGTTCAAAGTGACCGACCATGTGCGGCTCGGTGGAACGGACCGCCTCCGTTCTATTTTGGAACGCGTACAAGATCGCACCCCTGATTTCATAACTACACACAAGAGCCCTCACCTGCCAAAATGCGAGTGCTGCGGTGTCGTTACGATATCCATCTGCGATCGCTGCTGGCTCCAGCAGAAGTAATCCGCAAGCACCTTCGACGGCACAACACACTCGCGCCTCTGAGCGTACATGCGCTCAGAGGCGCCTTCACTGGGCAAGCGATGACAAGCGATGAATTGTGTCGCTGGGGAAGCACGCACTTTTCGCAGTAAATCTGAACTTAGTGTCACACATCACTACCCCCTCTTTTTTGGCTTCTGGATTGGATTGGCGCGGTTCGCTACGTACTTGCGATCGCTTTTTCGAGCGCAGATTGATGTGAGCATGGAGGAAGGAAACTAAGGAGAGGCCCTACCCCCTCCGCGCGCTAGAAGAAAAGTGTGGCGGAAATGACGTGTAGGTTCTCATTTTTTGCTGCTTTTTTATTTTTTTTATTTTTTTTTGCTGTATGGTCACGTTTTTTGGCTCACAATGGCGGCGTTGTTTGAGCGCTCACACGTGTTGCTCTGGTAGGTTTCTTGCCGTGGCAAAGGCGCTGCGTGGGCGGGTTTGCGTTAGTCACCGTGTCTTGTTGCGCTGTGTTACCTGCGCCGTGCTCTGCCGGATGTTGCGCGAGCGCGAGCGCTCCGCGCGCGATACCACGCGCAGCGCGGCGTGGTTTCGCGAAAGATGTAAACAAGAGAGGAGGGTGGCACAAAAGGCGGAGCATCGCCATGAGCAACGCCAACTTCCGGCTTCACTTTTGCTTCACAAAGAGTGACGTCAGGGCCTCTCCTTAGTTTCCTTCCTCCGTGGATGTGAGCCTGGTTTCTGTACTAGGCTTTTGCACGATCGCCTGCTTTTTGCACTGGGCTTTCAAAAGGCGAAGTGAGCGTCGCTTACTGCAGGCGGCAAGTGATTTGGCTCACGTACTGCGTGAGCAAAAACATAGGCACGTGGCTCATGAAGAAGATGACCGGCGACTTGCTTAATCTGTCGGACCATGTCATCGCCGACTGGAGGAACTACGCTCGTGAGGTCGTGCGGGACGAACTGCTGGCGCGACCCCCACTCGGTTGCCCCGGGAGGATTGTGCAAATTGATGAATGCACCCTTCGCGGCAAGCGAAAATACAATCGAGGCCGCCTGATGACGGGCGACAACGTTCCGCCGAGCCGCCAAAATTACGGCGGCATTGCAGATCGTGGACCATGGGTATTCGGCATGATCTGCGTGACCACCGGGGAGCTCCGACTATTCAAGGTCGACCGACGAGACGCGGCGACGCTAGGCCCCATTATTGCAGCCAACGTTGAACCGGGAACCACCATCCACAGTGATGAATGGGCCCTAAACCACACACCCAGAAAATCGAAAGCTACTGGCAGAAGGTGAAGCGCTACCTCGACTCCGCCGGCTACAGAGTGACTCCACAGCTTCTCGAGTCGCACCTGATATGGCTATGGTGGGCATCGATTAATGGGCACATGCGCTGCAAGGACTCGTTTCTGCGTTTATTAGAAGCGATCGCACGGCGCTACCCAGTGTGACATAGTAATGGAAAATAAAGCGCACTTTTGTGACCCTTTGCTTTTGTATGAATGTTTCCCGGCATTGCTGTGCGCTTCCATACACGGTGCGCCCGCGGCGCTGCACTTCCGCAGTAAGTAGAGTTACTGTATGTGCTATAGCATATACAGTAACTCTAGCAGTAAGCAACGCTCACTTCGCCTTTTGAAAGCCCTGCAAAAAGCAGGCGATTGTGCAAAAGCCTAGTGCAGAAACCAGGCTCACATCAATCTACGCTCGAAAAAGCGATCGCATAACAGCCTAGTGCAGAAACCAGGCGCACACCAATCTGCGCTCGGAAAAGCGCGCGCAAGCACGTAGCGAGCCGCGCCAATCCAATCCAGAAGCCAAAGAAGAGGGGGGAAGTAATGTGTGACACTAAGTTCAGAGTTACCCTTTTCGCAATGTATCACAGAGGCTTCGCGCACAAAGATAAACTAGTACATTTTCACTGAACTGCGTCACTACGCACTCTAAAATAACATACCGCCATTTTGCAGCTACAGCTGTTGTGTCGTTTTTAGTTGGTAAAGCGGGGACCTTAATAGCCTAGTGAAGCGCCTGCGATGAACAGCCGTACCGCGGCGCTGCGTTTCTATTCCCCTAATAGAAAAAGAGTGGCTATGACTCTCCGTGGATCATGACCAACTTTATTGAGAATAGCACTGCAGCGCCCCTAGGCAACTTATCACCGTATGAACGCCCTCGTGCGTGCGACCCGCTTCAATGTGCCGCTTCTAAGCTTTCGCCTCCCTGTCGCCACTCGCGGCAAGAAGTGCAAAATTTAATAATTTGCTCGATCTCCGTTTGTCATCACAAATTTCTAGCGTTGAAAACGAAAAACAGATACCTAAAGAAATAAAAATGTTCGTTATTTTATTTGTTGTGTTTTAACGTATTCGTTTGAGTGAAAGTGCAGGTGCAAGAATGCGCCGCATGTACCCTGTCCGCATTTGATGTAGGATAGAAAGACAGTGGCCGAAAGATGAGGCACGCCCTTGACGCGCCCGGGAAAGGCGTGGCAAGCGGCTCACGGCAAGTGTGCAGACGGACAGCGGGGCAGTCACGGTATCGCTAAGTTGCGATAATCCGTTGATAACAATACGCGGCGCTGGCGCCTTTCGTTGTGCAGCCTTCTGCGCTTGAAACGTGGAAGCAGCGTGCCGCGCAGGGTGCGCTCATGTTGTCATACGCAGCTTTTTGCCTACATATTTTTTTGCCTGCACCTTCGGCGCGTTCCGCGCTATCTCCGTTCACTGACTGCCGTCGAGCCAACTCGGGTGAACGAGAAACTCGGCGCATCCTGCATAGCACCCCTGGCTGGGTAAAGCTCATCACAGAATTCAGGAACAGATTCACGATGCCGAAGGAAATTGTTTAGAGGGAGATGTCGCTGTGAACTACATTGGTTCAGTTATAGTCATTTAGGAAAGATGATAGGGTAATCGCCCCGAATGAGGGAGCAACACAGGATAACAAAATAGAAAACAGCTTAGAACTGACCAATCTTAAGTGTAAAAAGGCGGAAGCAAATGTTCCAAAATGCACGTCCGCGGGTATAGACGAAATTCCTATAAAGTTAATTAATGAACTTGGCCCAAGAAGCAAGGAAACGCTGATAAAAGCATTGGAGGCAGTCATAACAAATAAGCAAATTTCGCACAGCTGGAAACAGAGTAAAATGAATTTGATTTATAAAGGGAAAGGTGATAAGAAGAACATAAAATCCTTCCAACCAATTACGGTAACATCAGTTATATATAGGCTGGCAATGCAGGCGGTGAAATTAAAAATGCAGTCATGAGTAGAAAGTAATGGAATACTCGGAGAACTTCAGAACGGGTTCAGAAGTGGTAGGCGCTTAGATGATAGCCTGTTTGTGCTTACCCACTGCATAGAAATAGCTAATGTAGAAAATAGACCACTGTATTTAGCCTTCCTGGACATAGGCGGTGCATACGACAACATGAACAGGGAACTCCTGTGGAACATATTAAAGGATGAAGGTATCGGTCATGAGGTAATTGATTTTCTACAGGAAATATATTGAGAAAATAATGTTGAAATAACATGGAAAGGAATAAGAGTACGACAACTTTCGAGGTACACAAAGGATTAAGGCAAGGTTGTCCTCCGTCACCACTGCAGTTCATGCTTTATATGATAAGTATGGAAAGAAGGCTACAAGGGAGCAACCTAGGGTATAATCTGTCATACAGATTAGGCGGAAATATTGTTGAGCAATGACTTCCGGGGTTAATGTATGCGAACAATATTGTACTGTTAGCAGATAGCCACGAAGATTTGCAGACTCTGGTTAATTACTGTGGAGACGAAGGAGATGGTTTAGGTTTCAGTTATAGTGCAGCTAAGTCTTGTGGGATGTTTTTCAACGATACAACTGATCAGGAGCTTACAATACAAGGCCATGAAATCCACATAAGGGCCGAATACGAATATCTTGGGGTATGGATAAACAAAGGGCAGGTGTACGCGGAAAAGCACGAACAGTCTCTCATAGCAAAAGGGCGAAGAGATGCCAGTATAATGAAACATAGGGCATTGTGGGGGTACAACAAGTATGCGGTACTGAGAGGTATTTGGAAGCGAGTAATGGTGCCGGGGCTTACTTTAGCAAATGCGGTCCTGTGCTAAAGAGCAGAAGTTCAGTCGAGACTAGAAGTAAATCGGAGAGCTGCTGGACGATTAGCACTAGGTGCCCAAGGGAAAACCAGAAACGAAGCAGTACAGGGAGACATGGGCTGGGCATCGTTTAAAATATTCCTGTGGGTGGGCAGCGCAACCCGGACGAAGGACGAAAGGAAGAACACAACACGAGCGCAGGATTAAGGCAAGGTTTGCTGCGCTCGTGTTGTGTTCTTCCTTTCGTCCTTCGTCCGGGTTGCGCTGCCCACCCACAGGAATATGTTCAACCACCAACTCGCCCAGCTTGCCGTCTTAAATCGTTTAAAACACAGGAAGCTGAGTGTAAAATCCTACATGAAAAACACCTGAGGAAATTGGAAGATAAGAGGTGGGCAGCTAAGGTACTTAAATACCTATACAGAAAGAGCGTTGGCTCACAATGGCGGAAAAGAACTAGAAAGCTAACCAGTAAGTATGCCAGACACGAGGATGGAGAAACACAGAGCATTAAACGGCAGGTTAAAAACGCGGAAAGTAAAATTGGATAAATTTAATGGAAAAGAAGCATAGTGTTGAACTATATCATTAAAGTTAAAGTTAAACATTGCATTAAGTAACATTATAAAATGGTGTAGCAACAATTACTTAGTTTTTAATCCTCTAAAAACTGAATATATGGACACGTGCTCAAAGGGTCTTAATTTCTATTCCTGAAGTAAAGCTTGGAATTCATTCAATTCCCGTTAGCACCGATGTCACTTTTCTTGGCATACATCTTGACCCAAACCTTAAATTTCGCTTTCACTTCCAACATCTCAAGTACAAGACTGCGTTTGGTGTATGTGCTTAAATGAAAGCTCGTCCTTTATTTTATTTTTTTCGTGAGGCTCTGCTAGTGCTGTATTATGCGTTCATTCATAGTCGCATTATTTACGGCATTGTTTCATAGGGCAACACATACGCTTTTCACTTATCAATTCAATACAACCAAAATCAGTCAATACGTATTATCACTTCCAGCTTCAAGCAGTCCAATGTCTCATTGTTACTTCGCACGTATAATATCTTGCCTATTAATAATTTGTTCCATTTTAACATACTCGTCTTACTCCACAAGTTGCTTCATAATAATCTTACGTTGGCGTTAATTGCAGTTGACCTTATGCAGAATAAAACTATAACCAGATTTGTGACTAACAACAATTTCTTGTTAACCATGGTTCATACCACTTACGGCAAAAAAATCTTCTTTCGCTGCGATTTCTCTTTCGAATAAATTACCACCAACTATAAAATCATGTAATTCTCTTGAAATCTTTAAAAATCACCTTAAACATCATTTCCTGCGATAATTAACTACGATCTGGCGGTGTACTTTTAACTTTTCTCTCACATGTCATTTCATGTATTTCATCCATGCTTTTTTCCGACTTTCTTTTATAATGTTCTTTTTCGTGTTTATTGTAAATGACATGTCTAATGATGTATTTGATCTGTAGATGTTGTTTATAATGTTAAGATGCGTTATAGTTCGATTGATTGGACGCACAGATAGGAGAGCACGTAGCGAGAGGACACAGAGCTTCGGCAACACAGACACAAGGCTTCCAACCACACGTTGTCGTCGTCTTTCTCGAAACAATGCCTGCTGCGCGTTCTTCTCCAGTACAATTGCCTCCCCGGAAAAGAGGAGCCGTCTCGGCGACCTACGGGCAAGATAGCACAGGTGGAACAAAGTAGGGCTTGAGCCGCTGAACGTGCACGATTTCGCGCCCTCGGCGGCGCTTATCGGAAGGTGGCTCAAGGGGTTCTACCAAGTAGTTCACAGGAGACGTTTGACTGACGACACGGCAGGGACCCTGTTACTTGGAAACAAGCTTTGGTGAAAGTCCAGGGCTGGTAGCGGGAACCCAAAGCCAGACTAGTGAGTCAGGGGCATAGGGTGCCAGAGAGGAGGGAATATCCCGAAGATGCTTCTGTCACTGCTGATTGGCCGAAGTAAATGTGCGGGCGAGCTTTCGGCACTCTTCCGCGTGTGCAGCAGCTTCGGACAGGGTAGTAGCCACCATCGTGTCAGGGCGATACGGAAGGATGGTGTCCATTGTACAGGAAGGCTCGCGTCCGTAAGGAAGAAAGAACGGGGAAAATCCTGTAGTGATCTGTGTGGTGGTATTATAAGCGTACGTCACGAAGGGTAGAATTTAGTCCCAATTAGTTTGGTCAGATGCGACGTACATGGCTAACATACCGCCAAGAGTGCGGTTAAAGCGCTCATTCATGCCATTAGTTTATGGGTGGTATGCAGTAGTAGTACGGTGAATTACGTTGCATTCCTTGAGCAGGGCTTCTATAACATCAGACAGAAAGACGCGGCCTCTGTCGCTCAGCAACTCTCTGGGGGCTCCATGGCGAAGTATGGTGTTACGCAGAAGGAACCCGGCAACATCCCGCGCAGATGCATTGGGCAGAGGCGAAGTTTCCGCGTAACGCGTGAGATGGTCTATCGCCACTATCACCGAGCGGTTGCCATCTGAAGTACCAGGAAGGGGCCCATAAAGATCAACTCCGACCCGGTCAAAGGCCCGTCCTGAGCAAGGCAAGGGTTGCAGTGGAGCAGCTAAGGCACGAGGGGTGTTCTTACGGCGTTGGCATGCGAGGCAGGAGCGGACATATTGGCGGACGAATCGGTACATCCCGCGCCAGTAACAACGAATTCGTAGGCGCACGTACGTTTTTAGTATTCCTACATGTGCGCATTGCGGGTCATCGTGAAACACTGCACATACGTCTGAACGTAGATGCCGAGGAACCACGAGTAATCATTTGCGCCCGTCCGAGAGGTAGTTACGGCGGTATAGGAGCCCGTCATGAACAGCAAAGTGGTGTGCTTGGCGACGCAACGCACATCCAGTAGAAGGCGCTGATGGGTCTGACAGAAAAGCCAGCATAGCAACAATCCATGGTTCCTTCTGCTGCTCCGAAAGCATATCCGTAGCGGTGAGGAAGGACTCGCATATTCGTACTTTCTGATAATTGGGCTGGCCTGACACTGGAGAGCGAGACAAGGCATCCGCGTCTGAATGTTTACGGCCTGAGCGGTACAGCACTCGAATATCATACTCTTGGAGCTGAAGCGCCCATCGAGCGAGGCGACCTGAAGGATCTTTTAAGGATGGCAGCCAGCAGAGTGCATAGTGGTCCGTGATGACGTCGAACGGGCGACCGTAGAGCTAAGGACGGAACTTATTTATGGCCCAAATGATAGCCAGGCATTCTTTTTCTGTAACGAAATAGTTTGCTTCCGCTTTCGTGAGTGCGCGGCTAGCGAAGGTAACGTATTCATCGAATCCAGTCTTTCGCTGTGCAAGAACAGCGCCAATACCGACGCCACTGGCATCCGTGTGTATTTCTGTCGGTGCGCTTGGGTCAAAATGTCGGAGTATGGGGGGTGAGGTTAGAAGACGTCGCAGCGTCGTGAATGCGGCATCGCAAGCTGGCGGCCCAGCCACGAGGTCGTGGTTACCCTCGAGAAGCTGCGTTAAAGGCGCTATTATGGTGGCGAAGTTGCGGATGAAACGACGAAAATAGGAGCATAATCCGATGAAGCTGCGGAGTTCTTTTGTGGTCTTTGGTCTTGGAAATTCGGCAACGGCTTGGAGTTTGGTTGGATCTGGGAGCACACCATCTTTCGAAGCAACGTGGCCAAGGATGACTAGCCGCCGGGCGGCGAATCGACACTTCTTCAAGTTGAGCTGGAGTCCAGCATCGGCAAGGCAAGTGAGCACGCGTTTGAGTCGGGACAGGTGAGAAGAAAAGCCCGGGGAAAAGATGACAATGTCATCGAGATAACAAAGGCATGTCTGCCATTTGAGGCCCCGGAGGATGTTATCCATCATTCTTTCAAAAGTTGCAGGTGCATTACAGAGGCCAAAGGGCATCACGGTAAATTTAAATAAGCCGTCAGGCGTAACAAATGCCGTTTTCGGACGGTCTGCATCAGCTACCGGGACCTGCCAATAACCGGATCGCAAGTCTAAGGACGAAAACAATTCAGCACCTTGGAAGCAGTCCAGTGCGTCGTCGATACGGGGAAGAGGATATACATCTTTCCGGGTATCTTGTTGAGTCGTCGATAGTCCACACAAAAACGAATTGTCCCATCTTTCTTTTTGACCAGCACTACCGGAGAAGCCCGAGGACTGTGTGATGGCTGTATCACGCCGCGTCGGAGCATGTCTCCTACGTGCTCATCGATGACACGGCGCTCCGTCGCGGACACACGGTAGGGACGTTCGCGTAGCGGCGCGTGGCTGCCGGTGTCGATGTGATGAACGACTGTGGAGGTACGGCCTAAACATTGTTTCTGGAGGTCGAAAGAAGATCGAAATCGATTAAGAAGGTCGACGATCTGCGTGCGCTGTCTCCGAGTGAGGTTGGGGTGAATAGACGGAGCAAACTCTCGGTCACATGCAGGCGGAGGCGCAGAGACAGGAAGAGCCATGGCGTCAACGTGAAGAGGAGTCGAGTCATCAGGCACATCGTAGACAGAGCTCGTGTCGAATTCATCAGCAAAACCGAGGCACTCGCCATGATGTAAGCTTGATGGACACGAAAATGGATTCGAAACGTAAAGTGCACTGGAGCACTGGCGAAAGGGGAGGAGGCCAAAGGGAAGCAAAAAGAGATGACAGCGTGCAGCAAGTTGAGATGGCGTGAAAAGAACGGTGGAATCGTAGAAAGCAACACAGGAAACGGGAACAATGGCGGAAGAGAAAGGAGGGATATCAGTGGTGGTGGCAACGAACACTCGAGGAGAAGGCGGAGGCAAATCTTCAGAAAGACTGCCGCAGAATGGAGTCAGCGCAAGTTCTGCACGGGCACAATCAATAATAGCGTGATGAGATGAGAGGAAGTCCCATCCTAGAATGATGGCGTGAGAGCAGCGGGGAAGAACAACAAATTCAATGTGGTATAAACTGTCTTGTATGGCGACACGGACGGTACATGTTCCTAAGGGCTCAATAGGATCAGCGCTTGCTGTGCGCAGCGAAATGGCAGAAAACGGCATGGCGAGTTTTCGGAGCCTACGGCGAAGCTGGTCGGCAATCACGGACACTGCGGCACCCGTGTCGACAAGCGCGTGAATGGCAATACCTTCGGCAAAAACTTCAATGAGGTTCGTTGGGAATAAACGAGGGCTTGAGCAGTTCGAAGAGGTCACAGTTCTTGCCTCCGGAACTGCGCCTTTTAGTTTTCCTTCACAGCCGGAGGGCGGCGGACGATGGGGAACAGGGAACGTCGACGGGGAGATGGAGATCGACGAGTGTTGAAGCTTTGGGGAACAGGAGATCAAGGAGCGAAGTGCGGAGCTTGGTGGTGAATAGCGGGACTGGGAGTCAGGACCATTCCCTTGAAGTCTCGCAGTATCGGGAGGATACCAACCTCGCCGGCGGCAGAACCGTGCCACGTGTCCAGCAAAGGCACACGCGAAGCAGATCGGCCGATTGTCTTGGGTACGCCACGGATTATTAACAGGGGGTCTAGGTAGCGAAGCACAGCTTGGAGCTGGGCGTAGGGGCTGCGGAGGCGCGCAGAAGCCGCTTCTGGGCACGTAGTTCGCAGCTGCAGAAGGCGAGGCGTAGAAGCCGCTTGTGGGCGTGTAATGCGCAACTTCAGGCTGAGGTCTGGGCCTGGCAACGACGGCAGCGTAAGTGAGCGGGACTGTCGCTGAAGGTGGGTGGTTAGCGAGACGTAGTGCGTCGCTGATTTGTTCATGGATGACGTGTCGCAGGTCCGGGGACAAAGAGGACTCAGACGACTGGGTAGGAGGCAGCAGTGACAGTTGGCGCGCGACTTCTTCGCGAAAAAATTGCTTGATTTGGTCGAGGAACGAAGAGTGAGCGGAAGCAGCACCAGAACTGTCAGTTAAAGCCGAAACCGTGTCGTCCGGCACGACAGCTCGGCACGTGGTAAGGCGTTGTTTGCGGAGCTCATCGTAGCTCTGGCACAGTGTAATGACCTCGTCGATCGTTTGAGGATTTTTCGCCAAGAGCATTTGAAAGGCGTCATCCTCTATGCCCTTCATGACATTCTTGATCTTGTCGGAGTCGGGCATGGCGGGATTAATGCGCCGGCAAAGGTCAACTGCGTCTTCAATGTAGCTGGTGAAGTTTCCCCCTTTTGCTGAACGCGACCACGCATGCGTTGTTCTGCGCGAAGCTTGCGTACAGCAGGGCGACCGAAGACTTCTTTGAAACAATGGGTAAATTCTGTCCAGGTGGAAAGGTTGGATTCATGATTCCGGAACCAGAGATTCGCGACTCCAGGAAGGTAGACGATGACGTTAGACAGTTTAGCTTTGTCATCCCACTTGTTATGCGCACTCACGCGATCGTATGACGAGAGCCAATCCTCCACGTCATGGTCGTCGTTGCCGCTGAAGACCGGAGGATCTCGTTGGCGTAGAGCACCGGAGCAAACGACAGGCGATGCCATGGGAGGATCGGGCTGCGCAGCGTCCTGAGGCATAGCAGAAACGGTAGGGAGCGTCCGGCTGCGGAGTTCTAGGTTTGGGAAGGGCCCAGCACGTCCACCAAATGTTAAGATGCGTTATAGTTCGATTGATTGGACGCTCAGATAGCAGAGCACGTAGCGAGAGGACACAGAGCTTCGGCAACACAGACACAAGGCTTCCAACCACACGTTGTCATCGTCTTTCTCGAAGCAATGCCTGCTGCGCGTTCTTCTCCAGTACAATAATAACGCTAATTTGCTGACTATTGATATCACCATCAATGTTGTTATTATTAACCGAGGGTCCCACTACAGTTCTTTCACTTTGGTACCCTCGTCTGTATATTTGTCATGTTGTAATTACGTCTTTTTTTGGAACTGTAAAGGGTGGTTTATTCGGCTCGTAGAGCACCAGCGACAAACTCAGCACCAGCAGGTAGGGCGCAGCCAGCGAACGAACAGGGTACGTGCCACGCGATGGCAATGGGGCTTTTCAGCCTGCCGATCTTCTTCGTCACAATCACCCCCGGAATTGAAGAGTAGCCATCCTGACAACCTAGGAAGAGGTGGGCGGATCGTAATACTGCTTCAGCCGGTCAATGTGCACAGTCTCTCGCCCCCGACGACGCAGATTGGAAGATGGCAGTACGTGTTCGACACGTAGTTCACTGGTGATGTTTGTGCAACCACGCGGTAGGTCCCATGGTACTTCGGGAGGAGCGTGGACGAAAGGCCAGGAGCAGCAACAGGCGGGACCCAAAGCCACACGAGTGCAGATCGGAAGATGGCAGTACGTGTTCGACACGTAGTTCACTGGTGATGTTTGTGCAACCATGTGGTAGGGCCCGTGGTACTTCTGGAGGAGCTTGGACGAAAGGCGAGGAGCAGCAACAGGCGGGACCCAAAGCCACACGAGTGAGTCTACCGGGAAGGGGTGAGGGGGAGGATTCAGGTAATGGCGTTCTTTTTGGCGGCACTGTTGAGCAGACGTCAAAGAACGGGCCAGTTGGCATTTCTCGGCGTGCTGAGCAAGCGCAGAAACAGGTGAGCATTCAGCAGGGTCCGGCCGGTACGGGAGAACTGTGTCAATGGTGCTGGAGGGATGGCGGCCGTAAAGCAGAAATAATGGCGAGAATCCTGTAGTGGCTTGAGAGGCAGTGTTATATGCGTAAGTGACGAACGGAAGTACAAGGTCCCAGTTGTAGTAGTCAGATGCAACATACATTGATAGCATGTCACCAAGAGTTCTGTTGAATCATTCTGTTAAGCCATTGGTCTGTGGATGATAAGCAGTAGTAGTGCGGTGAATAATTTGGCATTCAGATAGGAGTGCCTGCAGGACATATCCGAGAGGAATACGCGGCCCTGATCGCTCAACAGTTCACGAGGTGCGCCATGGCGGAGAACGAAGTTGTTTAGAATGAACGAGGCGATGTCTTTTGCTGATGCGGCAGGCAAGGCGGCGGTTTCAGCATACCGTGTCAAATGATCTACGGTGACAACAATCCATCGCTTGCCAGCGCCAGTAGATGGAAGAGGCCCGTACATGTATATATCAATGCCGACACGGTCAAATGGCTGAGCTGGGCAGGGAAGTGGTTGGAGAGGTGCGGTGGAGAGATGCGGGACACATTTGCGTCGCTGGCAAGCAGTGCAGGAGCGTACGTATTTGTGGACGAAGATGTACATCCCTCGCCAATAATATTGTAGGCGAAGCCGTGTGTAAGTTTTGGACACTCCGCCGTGACCACACTGCGGGTCAGAATGAAAAGTGGAGCAGAACTCTTGTCGTAGGTGGCGAGGCACTACTAAGAGCCATTTGCGGCCGTCGTTGTGGTAGTTGCGGTGGAATAAAAGTCCGTCCTGGAGTGTGAAATGCTGCTCCGGTTGGCGTAACGCTCGAGGTGCCGAAGTTGCCGGAGGATTTGACAAAAAGTCGAATATCATGACGACCCATGGGTCCTTTCGTTGCTCCGATGCCATGTCCAGGATGTCAGGTGGTGAGATGTCATGTCTTTCGGTAGAAGTGCTGCTGTCTGAAGTAACTGGGGAGTGCGAGAGGGCATCGGCGTCAGCGTGTTTGCGTCCAGAGCGATAGACGACACGGATATCATATTCCTGGATTCGGAGGGCCCACCGAGCGAGGTGGCCCAACAGGTCATTTAGGTTGGACAACCAGCAAAGAGCGTGATGATCCGTCACCACGTCAAAGCGTCGACCATAGAGATATGGACGAAATTTTTGAAGAGCCCATACGATAGCCAGCCACTCTTTTTCTGTTACTGAGTAATTGGCCTCAGGTTTCGTAAGGGCACGACTGGCGTAGGCCACTACGTATTCGGCATTAGTGTTCGCGCGTTGTGCGAGCACAGCACCAAGGCCGACACTACTGGCGTCGGTGTGAAGTTCTGTAGGTGCGCTTGGATCAAAATGGCTCAAGATTGGCGGAGACGTGAGTAGGTGACGAAGAGTCGTAAAAGCATCATCAGAGGCTTCCGACCGAGCAGAAAGTTCATTGTCGCCTTGGAGAAGTTGATTTAGTGGTGCGATCACAGTAGCGAAATTTCGAAGGAAACGTCGAAAATAAGAGCATAGGCCAAGGAAGCTGCGTAGTGCTTTCAAGTTAGTGGGCTTTGGAAATTCGGATACGGCGCGAAGTTTAGCAGGATCAGGAAGAATGCCTTCTTTGGAGACAACGTGGCCTAATATAGTCAGTTCTCGAGCTGCAAATCGGCACTTTTTTAAGTTAAGCTGGAGACCAGCATTCTGGAGACAGGTCAAAACTTGATGTAAACGCCTGTCACGTGGTAGTGACGTTAAAGAACACAGTAGAAATACTGTGAAAGACAAAACTAGTTTTATTGGGCGAACCTATGCCCACAAAGGCAGGCTACACTTAAAGCACAACGATAGCGGCGAACACAGTCGGCGATCGTCGAAAATCTGATCAACGGGTCAAGCGCGTCGGCTTTTATACATCAATCGTCGAATGTTCCAGACTAATCGTTGGGACCCGCGTGCCTTCCACAAAGTTCTACACCCTTCGCGTCAGGCGATGAAATCAGATAACATAACGTTCTGCGACAACATACAGCGGATAGAAGCATCGATAACTTTCCAAAAACTTCGGATACATGCAGGCGCATCCCGCGCTGTGCGATAACATTTACGAGCAATAAAAACAGCGCTAAACGACGGGACGAGTGAAGGGACACAGACTCGTCCCGTCGTTTAGCGCTGTTTTTATTGCTCGTAATCATGAACCAACCAGCCCAAATGCGTACTCTTTTGCCGATAACATTTGTTAGGCGGTGAAACATGGTCGCCCGATAAAGATAAGTATAGTCGAGCGCGATTTGAAAGTTATCGCGCGAGCGTCGACCGGGAACGCGAACCGCGCCATGGCCCAGAATTCTCTGCCGAGGCGAGGGAGGTATCAGGCCTGCTTCCCTCACTCTTTTTGCTGTTCCTTCAGCAGCCGTCACTCCCTGCTGGGCTATCAGTTTCTTTCTTTTTCTTTTTTTTGGTTCTGCGAACAGGCAGTGATCGCAGTGCGCACGACGTATTCTTCGGTATTATCTGAAATTGGACGTTACGAAGCTGTATCTAGCCTATGTAACGTCATTGCTGCTGAGCCAGGAAGAATGGGTGACCAAGAACATTAGCTTAAGCCCGCGAAGATACGAGGTAACCAAGTCCTCGCTTTATCGCAACAAATGGAAAGCGTAGAATAGAGAGAAAGGGCGGTGAGTTTGTCGCGGGGTGATGGTTGTTGTATGTAGCAGCGAACGAGGGAGAGAAGAGTGCGAAATCATGATTTTTCCTGTCCCGAAACCGGCCGCCAGGTGCCTGGAGTGCTGGGCTGGTTGACGCTCGCGCGATAACCTTCAAATCGCGCTCGACGTTCACGTGTCATTAGCCCCCTTTTAAAAAGCACCGACCCGATGCTGCAAACAAACAAAAGTAATAAAGAAAAGCACTCGTAGCAAAGAAAACAACGAAATCAGGAAGTTCGTGAGCGTCCGTAAAAGGGTTTAAGGCGCACAACATGGACGACTTAAGATAGTGTGCGGCGCCGCTGTGAATGCGAAATGCCGTCTGGCACGACCTCATAGTCCAATGCGCCAATACGTCGGATCACCTTGTAGGGCCCGAAATAGCGTCGCAGTAGTTTCTCACTGAGTCCTCGTCGGCGTATCGGGGTCCATACCCAAACACGGTCGCCGGGCTGGTACTCGATGAAGCGTCGTCGGAGGTTGTAGTGTCGGCTGTCGGTCCTCTGCTGGTTCTTGATCCGCAGGCGGGCGAGCTGTCGGGCTTCTTCGGCGCGCTGGAGATAGGTAGTGACGCCAAGATTTTCCTCGTCAGTTATGTGCTGCAGCATGGCGTCGAGTGTCGTCGTCGGGTTCCTGCCGTAAACCAGCTTAAATGGCGTGATCTGTGTTGTTTCTTGCACTGCCGTGTTGTAAGCGAATGTTACGTACGGCAGGACCGCATCCCACGTCTTCTGCTCGACATCGACGTACATTGCTACCATGTCGGCGAGGGTCTTGTTCAGGCGCCCCGTGAGACCATTCGTCTGCGGATGGTAGGCAGTTGTCCTCCTGTGACTTGTGTAGCTCTATTGCAAAATGGCTTGCGTGAGCTCTGCTGTAAAAGCCGTTCCTCTGTCGGTGATGAGGACTTCTGGAGCACCATGTCGCAGCAGGATGTTCTCGACGAAAAATTTCGCCACTTCGGATGCGCTGCCTTTCGGTAGAGCTTTAGTTTCAGCGAAGCGGGTGAGATAGTCCGTCGCCACGACGATGCACTTATTTCCGGAAGTTGATGTCGGAAACGGTCCCAACAAGTCCATCCCGATCTGCTGAAAAGGTCGGTAAGGAGGCTTGATCGGCCGTAGTAATCCCGCTGGCCTTGTTGGTGGTGTCTTGCGCCGCTGACAGTCTCGGCATGTCTTGACGTAACGGGCGACGTCGGCGGTCAAACGCGGCCAGCATTACCTTTCATGTATCCTCGTCAGCGTCCGGGAGAATCCGAGGTGGCCAGCGGTTGAATCGCCGCGTAGGCCGTGCAGCATTTCAGGACGCAGCGCTGACGGTACTACGAGAAGGTAGCTGGCGCGGACTATTGAGAAGTTCTTCTTTACGAGCAGGTTGTTTTGTAGCGTGAACGAAGACAACCCGCGCTATAAATATAATTCCCTTATAAATACTCGACGAGGCCTTTTAGTTCCGGGTCTGCTCGTTGCTGTTTAGTGAAGTCTTCCGCGCTTATTATTCCAAGGAAGGCGTCGTCGTCTTCGTCGTCTTGCAGCGGGGGATCGATGGGGGCGCGTGATAAGCAGTCGGCGTCAGAGTGTTTTCTTCCGGACTTGTGTATTACGGTGACGTCATATTGTTGCAGTCTGAGGCTCCGCCGCGCTAGCCGTCCTGAAGGGTCCTTTAAGTTAGCTAGCCAACACCAAGCGTGATGGTCGCTGACGACATTGAATGGCCTGCCGTAGAGGTAAGGGCGGAATTTCGCTGTAGCCCAAATAATGGCGAGGCATTCCTTTTCAGTCGTAGAATAATTGCATTCCGCTTTTGACAGCGGACCGGCTAGCATAAGATACTACCCGTTCAAGTACGTCTTTCCTCTGGACTAGGACGGCACCGAGGCCTAAGCTACTGGCCTCAGTGTGGATTTCGTTATCGGCGTCCTCGTCGAAGTGTGCAAGTACCGGCGACGACTACATGCGTCGTTTGACTTCTTGAAATGCGTCGGCCTGTGGCGTTTCCCACTTGAACTACACATCACATTTGGTTAGATGTGTTAACGGCTCCGCGATGCGTGAAAAGCCCTTGACAAAGCGCCTATATATAGTAGGCACACATGCCAAGGAATTTGCGCACTGGCTTCTTGTCGACTGGCTGCGGGAATTTTGCGACGGCAGCTGTCTTCTGCGCGTCGGAACGTACACCGGATTTGCTGTTGACGTGGCCTAGGAACAAAAGCTCATCGTAAGCGACGCGGCACGTTTCCGGCTTCAGAGTGAGCCCTGATGACTTGATGGCCTCTAATACAGTCGCAAGCCGCCTAAGGTGATCGTCGAAATTTCCGTTGAAGACAACGACGTCATCCAAATAAACAAGACACGTCTGCCACTTCAAACCTGCTAACACGGTGTCCATGACGCGCTGAAACGTTGCAGGCGCCGAGCACAGTCTGAATGGCATGACCTTGAACTCGTAGAGGCCGTCTGGCGTGATGAAAGCGGTCTTTTCGCGATCTCTCTCGTCGACTTCTATTTGCCAGTAGCCAGACTTGAGGTCCACTGACAAAAGTATTTAGCGTTGCAGAGCCGATCCAATGAGTCCTCTATCGGTGGAAGGGGGTACACGTCCTTCTTCGTGATCTTGTTTAGTCGGTGATAATCGATGCAGAAGCGTAGGGTTCCGTCCTTTTTCTTCACCAGGACTACTGTAGATGCGCACGGGCTTTTCGACAGCTGGATGATGTCGTCGCGCAGCATTTCTTCGACTTGATGCCCAATAGACTCACCTTCTCGCGTCGAAACTCAGTAAGGGCTCTGGCAGAGTGGTCGAGCGCGCTCTTCGGTTACTATGCGATGCTTTGCAACTGGTCTTTGTCGAAATCTCGATGACGTCGAAATGCAGTCTTTGTATCGTCGCTGAAGACTTCTGATCTGTTGCTGCTTACCCATATGAAGACTTCGATTTAGGTCGAAGTCTGGTTCGGGGACTATGCTCATCGGGGTAGATGCGGCAGAATCCGAAAGTACAAAGGCATTGTGGTTTCCACAATTTCCTCGATGTACGCGATTGTCGTGTTCTTGTTGATGTGCTTGAACTCCTGGTTGAAGTTTGTCAGCAACATTTTCGTGTTTCCTCCGTGCAGTCGAGTGATTCCTCTTGCGACGCAAATTTCGCGATCGAGCAGTAGACGTTGGTCGCCTTCGATGACGCCTCTTACGTCAGCAGGTGTTTCGGTGCCGACCGAAATAACAATGTTGGAGCCAGGTGGGATGCTAGGAAGGTGGCCGACCTTTACATCTGACTAGGAAGGCTCTCCAGCGGTATCGCTTGATCTTCCGACAGCGTTATTGATTTTGACTTCAGGTCTATGATTGTGCCGTGTTGGTTCAGGAAGTCCATGCCAAGAATGATGTCTCGTGAACACTGTTGGAGGATAACGAAGGTGGCAGGGTAAGTCCGGTCATGAACGGTAATTCTTGCCGTGCAGATTCCAGTCGGCGTAATGAGGTGTCCTCCAGCGGCTCGAATTTGAGGGCCTTCCCACCCAGTTTTAACTTTCTTCAACTGGGCGGCGATGTGTCTACTCATTACGGAGTAATCGGCCCCTGTGTCGACTAAGGCGGTAAGTGCGTCCTGCTAGTAACAGCGCAAAATGTAGACAACACTGTAAACGGAAAGAACTCCGAGGTGGGAGTATACTGCTTGTCCTATAGCGACCCCCCAGTTAGGAGTTTTTTTTGCTCCGTATGATCGGACTAGAATTTTTACTCCGTACGAGCGGAATTTTCGCGTGGAATTATGGGAGTTTTTTTCTGTCTTTTCTTTATTTTTTGCTTTGCTATTGACGGAGTTTTTTCGGGGTGCAACGGGAGTATAAAAAGAGCCATCGCGTGAGTTCGTGCGAACATGTTTACATGCAGAGGCTGCTGGTCAAATTTCGAAATATGCACACGAGACCGCGTCGAATTCGACGGAACAAGTCAATGAAAGCACATATATCATGACATACATAAACATTTCAGAAACGCCCAATGCAGAAATTTGAAAGACATCACACGTACACGCGATACTCAAGAAGCAACGGTGCCAGTATATATAGTCACGATATTGTGTGCCTCGAAACCTCCTAGGGAGCAGCTGTGCTGTTTTCAGAATTGCGACTCACATGCTCGTTCATACGAGATCTCCCTCTCTGAAATTAACAGAATACCTTAAGCAACACAAAACTGTTAATTCAAAATAGTGAGAGAAAAAAGTTAATGGCGTAATTTTTCAAAATTATCATGCCATTCTGTGAGTGCTGAAGCGACTTCGCACACTGCCGGCGTTCGCGGCCAAAAAGTAGTGCGTTAGTTACAGTAAGCAAGAAAAATGTAAGTGCATGTGTTGCATAGCAAAATTGAATTTTTGCGATATAGTGGTAGCGTAGCAAGAAATTATTACGTTTGACCATGACCCGCGGAAGCCGACATAATGAACACCGAGAAATGCGCAATCATACATTTTATACACCGCACTACTTGCTCTGCGTCCGAGCAATCTGTCTCGGTTGCGAAAAGGAGCTACATCGCTGATCTGTCGAGTGAATCCCTAAACTCGGAGCCAGCAGGCATGCGTCTAAATAAGTGTCTCGGATAGAGCGTAATGTTAATGCAATATAGGAAGCAACGACGTGACCAAAACATATATGCGCGATAACAATTCGATTCACATCGCTCAATAAGAAGCTTTATTTTCAGTACGCATACTTATGTCCTACCGTTTTTCTTCGGGCGAGGATATCCGTTCACAGATACATAAAAATAGTTGCTTGCACTCCGGTCTTTCTCACTAGTAACACAGCACCGCAACGAACATGGGTTACGCCATTCATGCGCGACTAGCACGGATGTCGTCGCTCGAACAGTGGCTACTGTTGCCATTGCTACGCGGTCCTTTCAAACACTACACTGGACGTTGTCAGCATGTACTAAAAGGACATAGAAGTCGCATTTCACGTACTGAAGAACACAAGACAGGGTGACGCAGCACGAAAACACAGCCAGAACGTGAGCCGACATCACGAGCCAGTTATCAGCTTCGAGGTATACCTAAGCCTTTTTCCGCACTTGAAAACGTGGTTCTTGCAATCATCGTTGTCAGCAAAGCGATCACAGCTAATGTACTTGATGCTGAGATACAGTGAGCTTCAGGCATGCCTATAACACTTTCTGGAAGGAAATACGGGAAACAAATTGACGAAACGCTGTCACGGAACGACACTTCACAGACGTAAACAAACCGTCAGCCATGAGCACTGCCCGCTCCGCCGAACGCGCCCGGTCGCTGGCGAGGCGCACAGCCTCATGGGAAGCGCCACATGACCAATCTGTATCGGCGGAGGGGAGTTTTTTAAAACTCCCTGTCGGAGTTTCACGGGAGAACAAGATTTTTAAGCGGAGTAAAATCGCGTCATGTCACCTTAATACTCCGGCAGCTAGCCAGCGGAGTGAAACGAGGGGATGGCGCTGTTTTGCTCCCATACATCGGAGTAAATATTTGAGAGGGGAGGTTTTAGGGCACATCACCTCTTAAAAACTCCCAGGTGGGTTTATTTTCGTTTACAGTGAAGAGACGAGACAAGAAGACACCACAAGCGCCGACTTTCAACAACGTTTATTCCGAAAGAAACACGGCTTCTTATAACTTATCACCAGCACCATTGCTCACCACTGCACCATTGCCCACACGTGTCGCAGTCACGTGATCGCACATCATGTGAAACATGCACTTTTTTCTTTTTTGCACTCAAGATAGTGGTTGCACGTGCAAAAACTCAAGTTCTTTTTTTGTCAGTAACAAGGACGGCGTGCGAACGCATTGGTCACGAAGTCTGGTGATCTCGGCTGCCACAATTATTGTTACCATGCAACACCAACTCGCCCAATCCACTGCCCTTCTACAATTATCTCCCGGACCAGCTGGTCATTGTGTTTTTTCAGCACATTACAGCGTCTGAATTCTGCGGCGCAATCTTTTGAGGGGCAATCCCTGATATGTATACCTAGATTCCTGCTTGCCTGCTCGACGCTAAGTTTGTGTTCCTTCAGTCTTTCATTTGTGCATCTAGAAGTTTGCCCTATATACTTTTTTCCACATTTCAGAGGTATTAAATACACCACGGCTTCTGTGCACTCCACAAAGCGATGCTAGTGATTAATCGTGCACCCTTCCTGGCTTATCGGCTCTTCACCATTGACGCGTCGGCAGAGGCTTTTTAGTTTTTTGGGGGCAGTAAGCACTACATTAACCACAGCTTTGCGCCCAATCTTTTTCAAGCGGTGAGATAAGTTGTGCACGTATGGCAGGGCCACGGTCCGTCGCTTTGCTTTCATTTTTGGCTTCTCGCCACCTGGCTCGCCATGGGCACCAGAATCACCAGAATCATTTTGTGGAGTGCACAGAAGCCATGGTGTATAGTGACACGTACTACTATTTGAAAACGTGTTTGGGCTTGAGAAGAAAAAATACATTTTTTAGATAAAGATTTCATTCAATTGGAAGACGAGAAACATTTGGCTTTGTAGTATACTGTTTGCAAGCAGACGACAAATGACGGAGGTAAACTTACGGGGAGGTCACCGCTTCCTGATTGGCTGCTCTGTCCGCCCCGCTGTCACAAATTTTGCATACTGCAACTTTGTGACGTTGCAGCAACTGAACAGAACGCGTATCGAACAAAATATCTCCGATCGCGCCCCTGGTGACGGCGAATGCGACGGTCGTCGAGGGCTCCACTGAAGGCCCGTTTATAGTCCGACAATAGAGAAAGGAATACAACAAGAGCGGACACTCCCATAGAGCCCAGCGGCCGAATTGACTGCAGCGCACCAAGCCGTCGATGTTAAAACCTGAAGCACACTTCCGGTTTCGGTTTCGTGCGCGCGCGTTTTGAATTCTAGCTGGTGCGCGTCACGCCGGCTCCGTTTCCTTTTCTTTTTGCTTTTGCAGCAAATATTTATTTCCATATTTATTTCTTATTTATTAAATATTTATTTGCAAATTATTTTATTAAGTAAAATTGATTGCGAACGATCTTCACAAGCCTCTATTGAATATGTGCCACGTGCAATTTCATAAAGACGCAAGACACCTTGTGAAATGTAGAAAAATTAACGTTTATTTTATTCTTTGTAAATGCTCGTCGCGGGCTTTTGTGAATTCATCCAGTGTTGTGGCGCCAGGTAAGCAGCAGTACTTTCCGCAGGAAGCTCCACCAGACGACGTGAGCTGAAAAAATTACAAGCGTTATTTTGGTATTAACATTTAAGAATAATGCCTGTAGAGGCGAAGCGTGCGAAAGTGGCGAGTGGGCGGCATTACAAACAAAAGCAGTTCGTATTTACACACAGGGCGTAGGAAATAACCGACTCGTCCCAAGCAATACCGTGCATACCACAAACACATTCTAATTCCAAGCATTCCCTTCTTCCCAATACTTATTTCCTGCACTTTAATAGCACGAATGCGCGGGCAACGGCGCGTTTAGCGAACTTGGCTACAACCGACGCGGTAGTACGCTACGAATACACAGAGGTGGCCACAACACAGGCTCTCAACCAGAGCACCAGAGCATGCTGGACGCTCGCAGAATTCCTTCTACTCGCACTCAAGAGAACATGTGTGGGTGCCGTTCAGAAGACAGAATTTTCGAGTTATAGTTCCTGGCGTTTGATCTCCTTGGCTTATCACTTGTACGTTCTGCAGGCGCAAGCAACGCACTACCGTGTTATCACTCTTGACGATTGTTCGTCGCGTTTTCGACAAGCGTGGGTACCGAAAGAAGGCTTAAATTGTTGCGGGGACATAAAAATTGCGACAAATTTGTCGCAGTAAGATTCAGTGCACGCCGAACTAACTCACCACGGCCGAGCTGCTTTTCGCTGCGTCACAACAGGCGCGGCGAGCGGGCCTCATAACATAAAAGTATCGAAAATAATTTTCAACACTATTGGGCGTCAGAGAAAGAAAAGCGCCATGAACTTGTCAGTGCATTAAAGCGAGTAACCGCGCCCCACGGCCGAGCTGATTTTCGCTAACCGAGTCACAGCGCCAGGCGCGCCCACTGCACTCGAAAGGTAGTCCAAAAAGTAATTAAATTAGTTTCAATAATGTTGGCAGTCAGAGAAAGCGCCAAAATTTGTCGCAGTAAAATTCCGTACACGCGAAACTGCGTCACAGCACCCTGTGCGACTAGCGTGCCCAAAAACTACCGAAATTAGTTAAAACAATATTGGGGCTTATAGGAAGCGTCGCAAACATCTCCCAGTACGATTCTTTAATTCAAATTAACTGCTCCACGACGGCCACGCTGTTTTTTTTAACTGCGTCACAACTCTAGCCAGTGGCCGGGCAGTAAGCCTAATTGCTTGAAATGCGTCGCACAGACGTCGCACAGTCCAATAGTGCAGTGCTGCCATGTCGAAGTTCCGAATGAACGCAATAATTCGCCGGGAGCCCACCAAACCAGGCTAAATCCCAAAATAGAAAAACAGGCAGACGGGTGACCGAACAGTCCAACGCTCAGATGCGCGGCCGGTCTCTCCCGCTTCGGCGGTGTGTCCACAGAACACCTATTTAGAGAAGGGAAACTGTACCTTCAACAGTGCTACTGAAATAAACGTAGCGGTGGCGTCGGTGGCGTCGTGAACTAAAGTATGTGACCACAGGTGGCGCTGTACAACAAGAAACGGTAAAACCCCTCAATTTTCCAAAAGTTGCGCCATTCTTAGATCTTTCCGCCACCCCGCTCACCCAGGCGCTTCCTCCTCCACTCCTCCTGTCGTCCCAGCCTCCTCCGCCCCCCATTGGCCAATCTGTGTCACGTGAAAGCAGGCCCCGCGCTTTTGTATATTTTTTTCTTTCCGGCGCAGAGCAGGCGCCGCGCTTTTGTATATCTTTTCTTTCCAGCGCGCTGCGACCCCCACTTTTGGGCCTGCGCGACGGAAGTACGGCAGGCGGTTTGAAGGAGCGCGGTAGTTTTATACAATGGGTTAGGGCCGAGTGCTTAATTGTGATGCCGTGCTGCTGCGCCTACGGTTGCCACAACAGGCCCAGTGACGGCAAAAAGCTTTTTGCTTTACCATCTGCCGGGCGCAACGCAAAACGAAAAAAAGTGTGGATTCACAAGATCGGGCGGGCTGACTTCGAGCAAGTGGCAAAGAACGCGCGGCTTTGTGAAGTAAGTGCCACGGCTCCTCCAACCTCTTCTTTTGACGCCCGTGTCAAAACGGGCCCGTGTCCAGTGCATTGGGGGCGCGTTAAAGAACCCCAGCTGGAAAAAAATTAATCCGGAGCCCCCATTATGGCGTGCCTTATGAGATCGGGGTGTTGGGATGTAAAACCCAAGAATCAACTTTTTTTCTGTCTTGTGTGCCTTGACTGTTCCAGTTAACGCAACACTGCTTCCTTGTGAAAACTTACAACGCAAAAGAATACAGACGCACGTAGTATACAGAGATAAAATTAGCAATTCAACAAAAGTGTTGCTGGTGCCAATGAGGGGAGGGGGATAATTATTTTCTGAACCTCTTTCCAGTTGTCCCATCAAGTTCCTTCTTTTTTTTCTATCAAATTCTAACCATTTGCACTGTAATAAATAAATAACGATTTCATATGCTTGTACGTTGTTCAAATTATCTATACCGCCTATGTGTGAAAACGTTGCTCATGGCCACCACAACCTGTGCATGAGCTACGTACATCTGTAAAAGGCGCGGAACAGAAACGGTCCTGCTGCCAGGCATTGCTGACCGCAGACAGTCGGAATCTCTCACGCGCCGGCCGAACAAAAGCATTCTGCAGGCACGTAAATTAACCTACGAAACCACGTGCACATACTTTCACGCTGTCAAAACCTGAAACTCTGGTAATTACTCGCGTGTCTGAGCACACCGCGTGCTTGTGTCGTGTTTCAGCAACACGAACTTTCAACGTGCGCGCGCTTTACGCCTTAAATACGCCTTGAATAATGGTGCTTTTCTCTATTTCTTCCGCAAATCCGACACAACATTCTTAAGGCCAGTTACCGACTGACAAAGCAAGATCTAGATTGAAAAAACTGCTCCGCAGGACTCGAACGAACTTTTCCGCGGATTTCCTTCCGTAGCGTGCTAGCCGTCGTCTGCTACGGCAGGCCCACTGCCGGCGGCGCCACCATCGAGGCCGCGCCGAGCGGAGGAGGAGGGAAGTGAATGGCGCTACTTTGGGAGATTGAGGGGCTTTAAGAAACGGAAACGCGGTTTTGCACACGCTTTACCAGGTGTTCTGTGGCTTTACTGGGTTTCTGGTTGCTGCGCCTCTGTCGTGCTCCCGCCAGTTTAGTTTCTGTGTAGCAAACGTAGCGCCTATATTAAAGGGACCCTGAAACGATTTTGGCGATTTTCTACAAACGTACTGAGTCGTTAGAGTAGGTTCTTCTGATCATTAATTGATGCATCTAAGTGCTCTGCGTAAAGCGTGTAATTTATTATAAGGTTTTAAAAATACACATCGCTGCCGATCGCAGCGCACTGCTCGGCGGAATTTTAAGCCACCCCTACCCATATGATGCAAATAACCCATATTACGTCACATGGGCGAGCTATCTGATTGGCTGACCAGGGCGCGTGGTCGATAATTTTTCCAACTTTATGGTGAACAAATGATGCTCGTAATAGTTGGAATGTTAGTTACTTTGTTTTTGCAAAAAGAAAATAACTTAAAGAGAATACACAAGAATAGTTTTTTAGTACACTTCAGCACTTCCGGCACACAGCAAGTGTCGTCTGCTTGTGTTACAACGTACTCCATTTTGACGAGAGCTCCGCGGTCAGAGTCGGTCTCAGTCTTTTCGCGAGCACTATGATTCGACTTTGTTGCCTTGTGGACTGCAAACCTAGCGACCTGCAAGCCGCGAGTCCAGTATTAGGGCAAACGCAAGCGCAAGGGGACAGGGTCTGGCCGCTTGACTGTGCCGGGATGAGCCACGAGATGAGCAGAAGGGCAAATGTGAACGGTCTGCACGGTGCCGCCACCTGGTGGCACAGAGCTCAACCATACACAGTAGCAGCAACGAAGTGTATTCTTTGCTGCTGGTGTGTACTTTTCGCAGGAGTGTAATCATCAACACGTTGATTTATAAATGTTTAAAATGCTTTACACTTGGTTAGAGCAATATTAGCGCTTTGTTTGACTGGTTAAGCGCTGCGCCAGGAAGTGTCTGGACCGTGCAGACCGATCAGGCTGCTCACGTACGTCTACGCTAAAGTTCCTTCATCAGCTTGAGTTTATGCCTCCAGTCATTTGCCGAAATGACCAGCTTGCCTGTTTTTAGCGGAGTACCGGACACGTTCGGCGCTACGACAGAATGCTCGCAACGCACGCTGCTTCGATAGCTCTCGGTCGACGGCCAAGCGGCTAGCGGAGAGGTCTCGCGCGGGAGGGGGCGTGCTCCTAAACAACCGGAAGTGAGCGATGTGACGTCGCATCGTGACGCTGAACCAGTGAAGGCGGAGCTTAGCGCCGCTCGCTCGGCGAGCGAGTTGAGGAGGAAAAGCATAGCTAGGGAGGAGGGTAACTTCTAATCGCTTGCAGCTCCATTAATACGTAACGCTTCACTTAAATTGTGGTGCGAATGTTCTACTTAAGCTGTACCCTACGCGCCTACAAAATTTGTCCGAACCATTTCAGGGGCCCTTTAAGTAGGCGCTACGTTTGCCACACAGCAACCAAACTGGCGGGAGCACGATCGAGGCGCAGAATACATGTAGCGCTGAGTCATATCGAGTTAAGGCACACTCTGAACTGACTTTTAAGGGCATCCCGAGCGGTTTTTAGTTTATTACGCCACCGTTACGCCGAGTTGTGCCGCCGCGCTCCAGCTGTTGCATTTCGTGTAGGGCTACTGACAAAATGCGGTTTCCAGGTGGCACGATGGCCTCGACTGGAATAAACGCACACGACACCAAAGATTGAGTAAGCCTGAAAATATTTTATTTGCATTTTACAAGTACAACATAAAGCACACGTCTACGCATCCACACAAATGCGGTTACATAGTCAAGAACATAGGCAAGATATGGCTCATTAATAAGGGTAGCACAAACACACAAGAAAGAAGACCTAAGCTACAAAACGTACGGTCGGCTGCTAAGTATAATAATTTCCCTGTCACCGCGTGTCACTTTTATACAGCATCTTTACAGCACTACCAGGCCGCGTAGTTTGGCGGAAAGAACGCAACAACTTACGGCCGTCAGCTGCCTCTGTCATAATTATCCTAATCTCCGCATCAACGTCGCGCAAGTCCGCATACAGGCATCTGTATCTGAACCATATATGTGCCAGCTTAATACATGTGTAGTGAAATTATGACAACCACTGCGTCTTATCAAACGTAATGGTTTTGCAAATGCGCATTACAGCTGACGGAACGACATACTGTAAGTGAAGCACAAGAGAACAAGGACAAAAGGAGGATACAACACTTGAAGAAATGAAGAATTAGTAGGCGTACAGCAAACAAGCGATGACGGAGAACACACAATGATTGGGTGTTCTGTGACATCGCTTTGCGTATTTACGGTGTTATGGAGATCAACGGCATAAAAACGTACCTTCAAGCGTACTCCCTCAACCTCCGCCGCATTCATTATGATAATCAACGCCTAAACAAAATGAGGCACTATTTTTTGCCAAGAGTAGACCTCTTTACAGCAAGTCTATGTAATGACTCGCAGACGAAACCAGCATGCTTTCGAAAATGTTTTACCGCCGTAGTATTCGAACGCCAACAGCCAGGAAACACATCGATACCAATAGGCTGTCGGTGGTTAATCAAGTACAAAAACCTTGACGCTATGACTAAAAAGCAGCTTCAACAATCAAATTTAAAAAAAAATCAACTGCCTATTTGCCTGAGGTAACATAACATCCTTAGACACCTCGATTGTTTATGTCAATGGTTTGTGTACAGTAAAAAATTCAGCATGTTCAGCGCCCCTAGCAGAAAAAGCACAAAAAAAGTATTCGACCAAAATACAGTATCTCCACTTGCGCGCTTACGCTGAAACACGGATGGATGGATGGATGGATGGATGGATGGATGGATGGATGGATGGATGGATGGATGGATGGATGGATGGATGGATGGATGGATGGATGGATGGATGGATGGATGGATGGATGTTATGAGCGTCCCCTTTGGAACGGGGCGGTGGCTTGCGCCACCAAGCTCTTCCTACTATGCTGCCTAATATCGTACCTATAGGTTAACCAATGAAAAAAAAAAAATTACCGACGATTACGTTACTTCCTAATGCGAAATTTGAGCGCAGCAAATAAGCTGTTTCACCTTTTCGATAGATTGAGGCAAAGAAATCGAGCAACACATGTATGCGCTATCACAGAATTTTTTTTTATTTTTCACACGTATTCCTTTAACAAAGACTCCACTAACAGTTCTTGACAGTCATGAAGGAAGCTTTGTGGTCGGAGAAATAGACTGATATATGTTCGACTTGGTACACCAATGCTTGATTCTCAAAGACGAGATCTATACAAGTGCCTCAAGAGGTTGTCACAGCCGTGGGACGCGTTACGAGCGAGAGGAAGGGGACCCTCTGCTTCGGCGACGCGTACTCCTGGATCATCTCGACGGCGGCGACGGTAAGCTTCTGCTTCGGCGGCACGCACCTCTGGATTCTGACGGCGACGGCGCTGGGCCTCTGCTCTGGCAGCTCGTTTAGCAGCAGCAGCAGCAGTAGCAGACGGAGGACTTCCATCGGTCGTCTCGCTCATGGCTCAGAAAGAACTGGCAGATAATTTCGCAGTGGCGAACGGCAGCGGCAATTTCGGCTCGGACGGTGCACATATACAGATCCGCCGCCACCGATCTGGCTCTCTGATTGCCACCGCACAGGGGTTGCATTGGAGGAGGAGCGAAGAAAGGAATTAAGTTCGAGCCGGCGCTTTGACAACCGGAGACTCGCAGGAAGAGGGGGGAGGGGGGCGGCCTGTACACCCAGCGGCAAACGATGGGGCAGAAGCGCGCGCAGCAAGCGGACAACACGATAAAGGGAGGAGGGAAGAGATAGCAGCGACTGACTGATGCCGCTGACGCCGATAGTGAGTCAACCCCAGCTGCGGAGTTGGTTTCAGGGACAACGCCGCCGATGCCGACACAAACAATATGATACCCTCGCTTCCGCAGCGCTAAGAACCAGGTCTAGCCGTGGGAAGGTGGTCACGTATTCGTCGACGTGCCGGGGCCTACGTGAAATAACCGGCGCGTCGGCAACTGAAGAGCACCCTATCCGCCACACAAGAACAGGGGGGGGGGACCCTTTCCTCCTCTTTCTGCATGGCGGCGACGGTGTTCTATGCAGTCACGTTATCTTGACTCTCTAGCGGCGTCAGCGGCATCCAGCGGTATCAGTCGGTCGCTGCTAGCGCTGGGGGGATGAAAGGGGGGCGGAGCTGGTTACGAGGCCGACGACAACGCCGACGACGACGCGAAACCCAGGAACGGACGCCAAAGAGCTGCGCTCTAAAAAAACACTATGAACTACCACGTCCAAATTTTCTGATACCCTATTGTGAACTGTGCTTTTGTACGTCTCCGTCCTTTGTCGTTTCCCTACTTTTCTTCCACCAATCCTCCAATCGCCTCTTACTGATGTCTATTGCGGACCTGTTTGCTTTACCACTGCTCCCGCTGAACCCAAGGGCTTCAAGGAGGCCAGTGGTGCCTAAATCGACCGCTGGATAGATGTCTTCACATTCTAATAAAATATGCTCCGTCGTTTCCCTAGCTTTACCGCAGCAAGCACATGCTTCTTCTTCCTTCTTATATCTCGCTTTATAGGTGCGTGTTCTAAGGCATCCCGATCTCGCTTCGAAAAGTAATGAGCTTCCCTTTGAGTTATCATAAATGGTTTCTTTCCTAATTTCGTTTTTCCCCTTAAATAGTTACTCATGGCAGGTTTCTTTTCCATTGCCGCCACCCATGAGATTAATTCAGCCTCTCTGACTTTCCGCTTGACCTTCTTTGTTGCTGTGTTGCCCACCCCACAGGCCGCATACTTTCTGGTAAGCTTCCTAGTTCTTTTCCTCCACTGTGAATCAATGTTTTGCCTGTACAGATACCTGAACACTCTCCCAGCCCATTTACTTTCCTCCATATTCCTCAGCCGTTCTTCATACTCAATTTTACTGCGAGCTTCCCTCACTTCAAAACTAGTCCAGTCCATATCCCCTTGCACAGCTTCATTTGTAGTCTTCCCGTGAGCGCCCAATGCGAGGCGACCCACTGACCTTTGGTTCCCGTCGAGTCCTGATTGTACCCCCGATTTAAAGCAAACAACCGCATTTCCAAAAGTAAGTCCTTGAACCATTACCCCTTTCCACATACCTCGGAGGACCTCGTACCTATTGTATCCCCATAGTGCTCTGTGCTTCATTATGGCTGCATTTCTCTTCCCCTTGACTGTTATGGTTTTTTCCTGTGTTTCCATATATCCGTTGCCTTCGTTTATCCATACACCAAGGTATTTATATTCTGTTACCCGAGGTATTTCTTGGCCCTGTATCTCCACTGTCTGTTCACTGTTTTCATTGAATACAATAACACCTGATTTTCTAACACTAAATTTCAAACCTAAATTGTTGCCTTCCTGTCCACAGATATGAGCCAGACATTGCAAATCACTTTGCTTGTTTGCGAGCAACACAATGTCGTCCGCATAAAATAAACCTGGGAGTTGCTGCTCTATTACTGTACCTGCCTGTTTGTATGAGAGATTAAACCCGATATTACTTCCTTCTAGCGCCCTCTCCATCCTCACCATGTACATCACAAATAGCAGCGGGGATAAAGGGCACCCCTGCCTCAGTCCCTTGTTGATATGAACTTTCTCCGCGCTCCTCATCCCTTCCCATTCAACGCAAACAGTATTTTCTAGGTAAATCTCTCTCAAAAGCTGTATACAATCGTTCCCTAAGCCTTCCCCTTCCAGAATATCCCACAAAATGCTCTGGTCTACGTTGTCGTATGCTCCTGTAATGTCCAAAAAGGCCACATACAACGGTCTGCTTTCTGCTTTTGATATTTCAATACACTGAGTAAGAACAAACAAGTTATCATCCAAACGCCTACCTATTCTAAAGCCATTCTGAAGCTCTCCCAAAATGCCATTATTTTCTGCCCATGCTTGAAGCTTTAATTTGATTGCCTGCATTGCTAGCCTGTATATTACCGATGTAATGGTCAACAGTCTATACGAGTGAATTCTGTCTTTCTCCCCCTTACCTTTCTAAATTAAATTCATTCTACTTTGTCACCAACTGTCTGGTATTCGTCTATCTTTTAAAGTTTTTTCAACTGCTTTAACGAGAGCTTCCTTACTTTTTGGTCCCAGTTCATTTATCAGCCTAACGGGAACCTCGTCTAGCCCTGTGGCTGTGCGCTTAGGAATTTTCTCTTCCGCTTCCTTCCAGTTTAAATTTGTAAGCACTAGCTCCTTTCCCCCTTGGGTCTCTTTCATGCTCTTTTTTTCTTCAAATGCAACCTCGTCCTTGCCTTGGAAAGATTCGGCTGTTACTTTTTGGATGTAATTTATTGCTGCTTCTCCTTCCAGCCTGTTTTCATCTTCGTCTAGCATATGTTGTTGTATTGTTGTTGACTTCCTGCCTAATAATATTATGTGATTCCAAAATATTCTAGGTGCGGTCTTCTTTTTCTCACGTATTTCTGACAACCAACTTTCACTTTCACCTTTTAATTTTGCTTGCACCAGTATTTGAACCATAGACTTTTTCTCCCGGTATATTTCCCATTTACTGGTTACTTCATCCTGTGGCAACTGCGCCTTCTTTGCCTGCCTGTGCTCTCGAGATGCTTTCTGTCGTTCGGCGATCGCTTCTCGTATCTCCTTGTTCCACCAGCTTTTCGGTTTCTTTTTTCCTTTCCGATGAACATGTTGTTTCTCTTTCCGTATTTCTGTCGTTACTACACTTAGAAGCTCACCATATTCCCACCCCTTACTTGGCGACTTGCCAATTTCTTCCTCCACTCTAGTGACTATATTTGCTATTTGTTCAGCGTTCAAATTTGGACTGGCCATTTTGCTTTCGTTGCTCTCTTTCCCAACTACATATCCCATTTTCAAAATGATGCGTTTATGGTCCCTCCCTATGCTGCTAAACCCTTCCTCATCGATGACCATTTCTCTCAACTTATCATGAATTCCTTCTGTCATCAGACAGTAATCAATGGTCGATTGCCGGTTTCCCACTTCCCACGTGATCTGTCCTTCACACTTAGGCCCTGTATTCACGATCACGAGGTTATGTTGCTCGCAAAGGTCTAGCATTGACTTCCCGTTATTGTCGGTATAACTATCTAAATCCTGTATGTGGGCATTCATGTCACCTAATAGGACTATCTCAGCACCATTCCCGAAACCCCTAATATCAGCGCTTATGCATTCCACTAACTCTTTATTCTTCTCTGTGCAATTTATTCCGGTCCACAAATACGTAACTCCAAGCCAAGTTTCTTTCCCACTCATTGTACCTGATAAGCAAAGATGCTCTTGACATTTTGAATTTACTGTTTTCCATTTGGCTCCCTGATGGATGAGCATTCCGACTCCCCCTCCCTTTCTTTCCGACTTAGTTCTGTTGCACCCTTCCCATACATAATTCTCAATAACTGGCGGTTCTTCTGAGTCTCTAAGGTGCGTTTCTGTAACCGCATACACCCCTATTTGTTCTCTATGTAACTGCTCCTCAATCTCTGCCCACTGTTTCTTTCTTCTGCCGCCCTGCATGTTTATGTAGCCTATTGCATGGCGAGCTCTTGTTCTTGCTTTCCTACTTTTTCTCTTATCGACGGCGATGCTCTTCTGATGTTCCCCTGGGGACCTTCTTTATTACTACCTACTCTGACCTCCTGACCGCCCGCGGGCCCCCTAAAAAAGCAACAGCGCGACCCCCAAGTCGCCAGCCCACTTCTCGTGCTAGCCTGTAATTGAAGTGGATCCCATCTCGTTTAAAACCACCACAACTTCTCACTTCCCTGTTTACTTCGACAACCTCGAAGCCTTTCTCTCGGCTCATTTTCCATATTGCCTCATTGGCAGCCATTACGGCTCTTTGTACGTGACTGTCACGCACAGGCACCTCCGGCACCGTGCACACCACGATCTGCACCTGAGGGGATAGCTCGCGCAAGTCGTCCACCCCCTTCGCCAAGCGCTGGGCTAGTCCTGGCCCTTTCCTGTTCAGGACGTCATTTAGCCCACCTGCTACTACGACAAGGTTGCGCACGTGGGCATTTTCCGTGAGCTTTTCTTTTGCTCGCTCCATGACAGAACCCAGTGTCTGCCCTGGAAATGTCCCTACCGCCACTCTTTTGTCGCCTTTCACCCTCTCCACAATTGATTTTGAGCACCCAGCCATGTTTGAGTCGCCAGCGATAATCACTCTTTCACTCTCTCCTACCTCTCCCTGCTTCCCGGCTTCCTGTGGCTGCAGCGTCGCCTCACTCGGGGCGTGTTGCGCTGCTTCGCTATAGCTACGCCGATTCACCGGCGGCGAGCTGGCGACCGCTTGCTTAGGCTCCCAGCCTCCCACTTCGCACTCGCTTTGGTGTCCTGACCCGACATTATCCGCTGCCCGAGTCTCAAGAGCGTCGAGCTGCCTTTGCAGTTCGGTGCTCCTTTCTTTCGCCTCCCCAAGCTCGGCCACAGTCCTCACCAACTGCGCGGCCTGGGCCGCCTCCACCTTGACGAAATTTTCAACCTTCGCCTGCAGTGCTGCCCGCTTCTCCTGCTCCTCCCTCAGGTTTGCCTTAAGCTCTTCAAACTTAGCCGCCCAATTCCCTTCCAGTTTTTGGACGGCTTCCCTGACGCCCTCGCACGACCTGCACGTGAAGCTAGACCCCACCGCTTCTGCTAAATTCTGGAATTCAGTCTCGTCGAGGAAGCACCAGCGCAGGCACTCGTCGCACTGCACTTGCTCCCCGTCCCCCGCGGCCTTCACGTTTTTCGATTTCATCGCTAGGCCTACGTCCCTAGGCCCAACGAGCAAGTTCGCCAAATCACTCACGCAAACCCGACCTCGACCGCTATCCCAAGCAAAAACAAAGAATTATCACTCCCTACTCCATGTAAGAATCCGAAGAGCTAGCTGAAAGAACTACCCCCTAGGCCTAACGGGGGAGCCGCCAGACCTAGACAAAGCCGGTACGTTGGCTACTCCTACCAAAAATTTAAAATTTGCGCCCCTACTCCATGCAAAAGAAAATACTTCAAAACACTAGCTAATAAAGATAAAAGAGTACTTAGCTACGAGCGAAGTCGCTGAAGCCTCGTCCACAGGAGCGTCCGCGAGCCACCACGCCTCGATTGATTTTTCGCCCTCTGTGGCCATTTGTTGAACTTGAGAGTGTGCGGGGCCGGTGTGTCTGCCGAATGACGCAAACATCTGGCTCATGTCTGGCTCGTCATTCGCCGGTTCGGCTGTCGCTAGGCAATGGAAGTAAGCCGCAAAGTTTAATTTAATTTATACGCAGATATCTTTAATTTTTCCGGGAAAGAATAAAAAAATAAAACAATTTCTGTTACTGTCATTTCACATTCTTCTTTTTTTCGATGCTCGCGACCCCAATTTGTCGATGTTAGAAGTATTGGCCTCGAGCTCCACCACTGGAAAAGCTGGCGCCACCGTCGGCGTGACGTGCTAGGAGGGATTACGTGGACATAGCGGCCGCGTCGGCTGCTTCGGGCGCGCCGAAGCTAGCTGAAAACGAGTTTAAATTCCCTCGTACGCTGCGGTCCTCATTTAGTGGCGAAATTTTCCCGCTTCGAGTGTCTCCTTAACAACGCTTGAAAGCACTACAATAGGTAGTGGCTGCCTTTGAAGGCGCGCAACATGGTATGCTCGGTGCCGCAGTGCCGGACGTACGCAACGGAGACCGGTGTCAGCCTTATTCACACGTAGCCGCAGGACAAGGAGCTGCGTGAAGCTTGGCTCGCGAAACATAAAACCGGCAAACAGTCATCGGCTACAACTCGGGTATGCAGCAAGCACAGACGCGAGGAAGATTTCTGCTACGGCGCCCGGTCTGCGATGTTCTGAAAACGCGCACTGAGACGCTCGCCCGAGTCCGCTGCCCGACTAATGTCATGACGGTTTGGTCTATGAACTTGTCGATGCTATAGATACTGGCAAGTTCAGTGGAGTGGAAAGGCAGCGGTAAGAAGCACATTTAAAAAAAGCATGGCATCCCTATTGAAAAATTTGTATGAGAAATTGAACGAGATGTATGCATGTCGCGCAGATTTGACGAGAAATTGAACGAGATGTATGCATGTCGCACAGATTTGACGAGGAATGAACGATATGAAATGCATATTGAACGAACTCTCATAGAATACGGGCGAGATCTGTATGATGTGCTACGAAGACTTTTACGAAGTGCACGAGATTTATGCGATGTGCGATAAGAATGCATAGAACTGGTATGACATGTGTGCGATGAGTTGTGTAGACCTGACGAGATTATGTATGACGTGTGTGAGGTGGCGTGTGATGTGTACGCACTGTAGTCGTATGAGCAACTTGATCTTTGTAGATGACGATGAATTGCATAAAAAGTGTGTGCACTTAAGTCGTAGTGCATGCAAAAGCTCATTAATGACAGTCAGATTTATGAGTTGTTCGTAGTAAATGCAAGAGCGTGATCAATGTGCTGTATGATCACATTGAATCATTGTGACACATATATACCAGCATAAACTACAGAGCAAATAAGACGTTCAGATCTGAACTTCTGGAATTTCATCCCCATCAAAGCTGGTGTCGGTACTTTTGATGCAATGATTTTCATTTGGGGACATATTCTCGGATGAACACTTATGGCGATACTACTGCCTTTGCATGACGCATTCCTCGACCAGCCAGACATGTATCAGCAAACCATCATTGGCTCTCTCTGAAAAAGAACTGAAATTTTTGCGCATGGCCTAACTTATCACAAAATGTATCGCTCTGATTGCTAATCTGTTCACGTGGCTGTGACTCATGTTCTCTGAGTGTATAAGTACGACCTGGTTTTCGACAATAAACAGTGTTAGAAGTTAGCGCTGTGTGTGCCCCTTTGTGTCTTCTCTTGTCCCGTCTTTGAAGATTCTCCCCTTGAAGATGCATTACCAATAAGCCCACATTGCAACCCTCGTGGGCAGCCAGTGTGCACTGGATAGCGCAATGATATTGTGAAAAGCTATCAGCAGAGTTTGAATCCCTTGTTCAGAGTAGATCTGCCTAAGATTTTATTGCAATATAGGAGTCAGGTACCATAAAAGTTTCATAATAAAATGTTACATGTTTGTTTGTGCACGCAATAAAATAATCTGGAAATTTGATTATAGCACATTGGAGATGCTTCAAACAAGGACGAGTTGGCAAAGTTTATTGCAAGCAGTTTGATCAGTGATAAATTATGTATGCACTTTGTCACATCCTAATAATATTGCTTGCATCAGAGATATCAGTAAGAGGTAGTATAAGGGCAAACTTGAACCTGCATATTTTCCAAATAGCCAAGTGCGTCAATCACAATACTGTCAGATACAAATCTGCTAAGAGCATGTTAGTGCCTGTTTATGTCCAATTGTAGAAGGCAGGCATGCGATTGGCCATGCATGCCCACATATAAAAATAAAAAGCAGAACCACAAGACAGTGTAAATAGGTTGGTGAACAGATAGCCAAAATAGCAGTCAAAATTCATCGCACTTTGTCACAAATAAATAAATATTGTAATTAAAGAACAATCCCTAAAAACGCCATGTGATCAATTGTGGTAATGATCACAGTTACTGCTGTGAAAAATTATTTGCACTAAGTGTTTCCCAACTTGATGAGAGAGCTTGACCTAGTAAAAAATCCTCATATGTGCACAGCAGTGGCAAAAAACGAGATGAGCGTCGCATCTTGGTGACCATTATCTCCCTACGTACTACACAAAACTGAATTTGAATTTAAAGGAGAAATGACAAAGCAGTTCGTGTGCCAATGATGGTTAAGCGCACTGAAATGCCTTGCCATGCGTTGAAAGCTGACCTCCAAGCAACCAAAATGTAAGTGACCCTACATTGAAGCAGCGTCTCTAAATGACGAACGTGTATCACATTCAGACTGCGATACATAGCGCAAAAAAATTACACAGGGACAAGCAGAACACAGGACGAGCGCTAACTTTCAACAATTGATTTATTGCAGCTGGTGAGTATATATATACTCACTGGGACGCCACTACAATAGAACACACTGAAGGGAAGGGGGAAAAGACAGTCATGTGACTATTGTGCCCCAAAATTCAAGCTCTTTCCTTGATAAAAATATAGACGGCGTGCTAACGCACTCGTCACCTGCTCTGGCTATCTCAGCTGCTTCCACAATTTCCCTCGTAATCTTATTCTTGTGGCGATAGACAACAACAGTTCGTTCTAATAGCGGGAAGCATGGAGCCTTTGCGTCACATTTTCTACAATGGGCAGCCAGATGCGAATCTATTGCGATGCTCTCCACTTTGTTACTATGCTCCGCCAGACGCACGTTTAAACATCTGAGTATATATATACTCACCAGCTGCAATAAATCAATTGTTGAAAGTTAGCGCTCGTCCTGTGTTCTGCTTGTCCCTGTGTAATTTTTTTGCGCTATGTATCCCAGTCTGAATGCATCCCGCCAACACGCCCTAACTTCTTCCTTGCTAAAGTGTATCACATCCTGGCATTCGCGGACGCAGTCACCAAATGAAAAACACCTTTGCAAATCGCAATAACGACGAATGTCACACGCGTGCGCACACAGACAGAATGCGAGCAGTTTCCGAAAGCACTCGCGAAAGACTGTACGGACGTTCCTACGTGTTCCACGCATATCAGAAGCGCGCGCGCGCGCGCACACGCGCACGCACACACACGCACACACACGCACAAAAGGCGAGCAGTTTCCGGAAGCACTCGCCAAAGACGGCACGGATGTTTTTACAAAAAAAAAATTACCGACGATTACGTTACTTCCTAATGCGAAATTTGAGCGCAGCAAATAAGCTGTTTCACCTTTTCGATAGATTGAGGCAAAGAAATCGAGCAACACATGTATGCGCTATCACAGAATTTTTTTTTAATTTTTCACACGTATTCCTTTAACAAAGACTCCACTAACAGTTCTTGACAGTCATGAAGGAAGCTTTGTGGTCGGAGAAATAGACTGATATATGTTCGACTTGGTACACCAATGCTTGATTCTCAAAGACGAGATCTATACAAGTGCCTCAAGAGGTTGTCACAGCCGTGGGACGCGTTACGAGCGAGAGGAACGGGATGTTCTCCCGCATAAGTGTTAGGAAATTGCTGTTTGTCTTTATGTCAACATTAAAGTCCCCCACTACTAACATCGGTGTGGATCGATGGACGGTTAATGTGAGTTGCAGCAAACGGATTGTCTGTAAACTGTCGCCGGAAAGCATTTGTTGCACCCTGACTGTTTGCGAGCCTTTGTTTGCGTTTGGCCTCGGCCGCGCGAACGGTAGAGTCTTCTCTGCGACGGCGATGAGCTTCTGCTTCAGCCTCGCTTACTGCTGGTTGCTCTCGACGGCGGCGATGAGCCTCCGCTTCGGCGGCGCGAACGGCAGGGTCTTCTCGGCGGCGGCGCTTAGCCTCTGCTTCGGCGACGCGTACTCCTGGATCATCTCGACGGCGGCGACGGTAAGCTTCTGCTTCGGCGGCACGCACCTCTGGATTCTGACGGCGACGGCGCTGGGCCTCTGCTCTGGCAGCTCGTTTAGCAGCAGCAGCAGCAGCAGCAGACGGAGGACTTCCATCGGTCGTCTCGCTCATGGCTCAGAAAGAACTGGCAGATAATTTCGCAGTGGCGAACGGCAGCGGCAATTTCGGCTCGGGCGGTGCACATATACAGATCCGCCGCCACCGATCTGGCTCTCTGATTGCCACCGCACAGGGCGAACGGCAGCGGCAATTTCGGCTCGGGCGGTGCACATATACAGATCCGCCGCCACCGATCTGGCTCTCTGATTGCCACCGCACAGGGGTTGCATTGGAGGAGGAGCGAAGAAAGGAATTAAGTTCGAGCCGGCGCTTTGACAACCGGAGACTCGCAAGAAGAGGGGGGAGGGGGGCGGCGTGTACACCCAGCGGCAAACGATGGGGGCAGAAGCGCGCGCAGCAAGCGGACAACACGATAAAGGGAGGAGGGAAGAGATAGCAGCGACTGACTGATGCCGCTGACGCCGATAGTTAGTCAACCCCAGCTGCGGAGTTGGTTTCAGGGACAACGGCGCCGATGCCGACACAAACAATAATATAATAATATTTCGGCGTATTTCAGATTTCCTTGAAAAACATAACCTGTTCACTGACTGTCAATATGCTTTTCGAAAGGGACGGTCAACACAGCTCGCGTTACTAACACAAAAGGAACAAATATTGCACAACTTCGAAAACAAGCTGCTCACGCTCGGGGTTCTTATCGACTTCAGTAAAGCGTTTGACTCTATTAACCACGAACTTTTGTTAAAGAAGCTAGAGTACTATGGTATTCGTGGTATTGCTTTGGATATAGTGAAATCTTATTTAAATCAGCGGAATCAACTCGTTGAAATTAATGGCATCTGCTCCCAGTTCAAGGAAGTAACAGTTGGTGTTCCCCAAGGAAGCATATTGGGCCCCCTGCTTTTCAACATATACGTTAATGACCTTGTTCTTGTCGATAGTGAACCTAAATACATTATTTATGCAGATGACACTACGCTGCTTTTTTCATCGAACAACGTTGAAAGGCTGGTTTCAACTGCAAACTCTGTTCTTAATAAAGTACACAGATGGTCACAGGATAATGGCTTAAGAATTAACACTGACAAAACAAAAGCTATTTTATTTCAACCAAAAAATAAAGATGTGAGCTTAGATACCGACATTATAATAGGTTCTTCAAGAATTGAGCTTGTTCAGTCTGCGAAGACGTTAGGTGTCTTTTTTGACAGCCATATGTTATGGACTAATCACATCGACTTCCTTGGAGGCAAACTTGCGCAAGTAGCTGGGGCGCTCTTCAGCTTGAGACCGCTGCCACGCAAGGTCAAACTTCTTTTGTACTACGCTCTCTTCCTGAGTCACGTACACTACTGCTGCCTCGTGTGGAGTACAACGTCTGCTACAAACATAAACCGGTTATTCTTGCTTCAAAAAAAAGGCAATACGTAGTATCTGTAATGCTCCAGTAGACGCTCACACTGCACCTCTATTCAAACAGTTGAATTTACTCACACTGCATTCTCTGTCGCAGTTGAGGCTTTTACTAGCCTATCGTAAAGAAGCAAAACAATTAAGCCAGCCGTACATCACATCGTTAGCACAGCTAACTAGAAACAACAGAATACAGTACACGGTCACCTGAACACTGGTATGTGCCGCACCCTCGCACTAACTATTCTCTTCAAATGTTGTACCACCGCTTACCACGCCTATTAAACACGCTTAAATGTAATAACATAGATGTCACCTCCTGTCCTGTATCGCATTTATTTGAGCATTTCAGTGACATTTTGAAGACGATTTAATGGGTTGTTTGTGACTATTTTCTGAAGTAGACTGTCGTCACATATCTCAATTTGATATTAGCCTCTGTCAAATCATGTCTTGCTCTTTCCTAAAATGATTACCTTGTTCTATTGCTGCTTCTTTTGTACAATACTGTACACTGTGGTTTCGCGTAGTTTTTATGATTTGTAACGTTATTCTTTTTTTTTCTTTTCTCCATTGCACTTCTGTTTGCTGGCATACTGTCTAAGCCAAGTTGTCATTGTCTTTGTTTTTTTTTTCGCTTATGTATTGTTTTGTCGGCTCAAAAAAGTGCCTGTGCCTTCTGCTGCTGCCCTCAGACCGGGTTTAAGGCCCGTCAAGTTGCTGCGAGCAACTTTTTCCTTAAATCCCCCATAAATTGTACGTTTATGGAAATAAAGGCATTTGTATTTGTATTGTATTGTATATGATACCCTCGCTTCCGCAGCGCTAAGAACCAGGTCTAGCCGTGGGAAGGTGGTCACGTATTCGTCGACGTGCCGGGGCCTACGTGAAATAACCGGCGCGTCGGCAACTGAAGAGCACCCTATCCGCCACACAAGAACAGGGGGGGGGGGGGGACCCTTTCCTCCTCTTTCTGCATGGCGGCGACGGTGTTCTATGCAGTCACGTTATCTTGACTCTCTAGCGGCATCCAGCGGTAACAGTCGGTCGCTGCTAGCGCTGGGGGGATGAAAGGGGGGCGGAGCTGGTTACGAGGCCGACGACAACGCCAGGGGTGGCACACTCTCAAGTTCAACAAATGGCCACAGAGGGCGAAAAAATCGACCGCGCAGCGCTGCTAAAGAAACAGGCATAGTACACCAATTAAAAAGGTTCCCCGTTGAGCGCATTATCTCCCGCTAGAGGCGCCGTAGTAAGCGCAATTTTAACCTACAAACTTTCTTCAACAGTAAACGAAGCGTTTTTATTGCATAATAAAGACTACAAAATTATAATTCCTAATTTTACATTGTACTTTTCATTACAAACTTTGTTGTTTTTTGTCATTTTAAACGCAAAATAGCGTTCAGCATCATCGACCTCCCACGTGACCTCTGGCCTGGATTTAAAATTTTTGCCGGTATGTTCGCGTGCACGGCAGGTACGGATTCCTTGGTTCGTACATTGCTTGGTTATTTTGTGCTAACACCAGTTTATTGCGCTTCGATATCTCGCGTTATTTAACTTGGGGTGTAAGCCTGAAAGCTAGGTTTCAGTCGTGAGCCATGTGGAACATGTCTGCATCGAAATGGGAGCCGGGTCCTGCTGCGACTGGGGACAGCAATACCGGTGAGTCGTTTTACATCACTGCTTCAATCGCTATGTAATTTATTCGTCTCGTTAACTTACAGGCGGAGGTAAGTTAACGAACTAGATCCTGCATTACATAAGGGCAGTCAGGACCCTCCGTTGCTGTTTCCGAAATAAACTTTCAGTTGCGAGGCCATGCACACATTCACGAAAGAGAAACGATATCGGAACGCGCGTCACATTTTTCATCTCGTTGTAGCCGTAGCCATAAGTGACTGAGTTGCTTTATCAATATATTTTTTTTTTCGAGTCCGCCGGCAACTTCTTTCGTTCGCAGAACCGAATAACCTTTTGATAAACTGACGCTAAAGTGCTGAATTTAATGTATTAAACAGTTGCACACATGATAATTCACCCATATTTCGTACCTGTTGGTTCCAAATGTTCTTGCTGTTCAGTTTGGCTTACCTCAGGACATCTATTTTTGCAGTAGTGAAGCGGTGCGTCACGTTCATGCACAAAAAGAATGCATCAATTCTAATAGCTTCACGTCTTTCATCTATTTGCTTGTGAAATCAGCAGTGTGATCTCTTCTAGTGTATAAACGAGCGCACAAATGTTCTTATTTGTGATCTGAATAATACTTAAGCTGTTGACATGCATTGTAGTTACGCAGACATCGATTTTACGGAGAGTAACCATATTTATTTACCACCGCTGCTTTAGCACCCTAGAACAAACAGTGTACATTTGCATGTGTTCTGTAGTCTCAAACCATTGCAATATATATGTCGCACCTTTTCGCGTTTTATATTGCAAAATTGTGCCTATTCAATTTCTGATGCAGTCAAAATTTCTGTTCCAGACATGCAGTAATGAGGATGGCACCAGTATAAAGCAACACACTCCATGCACTAAACAGAAGCTGCTGCCTGCTACAACAAGGTCATTGTGTGGACTTTGGCTGCTACTACAAGGTAAACACCTGGTTCAGAAATAAATATGCCTGATATATGCTGTATTGGCTTGCTAGTCTTGAGATATATGTCATTTGTTTGTAGCAGATGATATGAACATTTGTTCATGTGTACAGTTCAGCATAATTAGTTCAAACATAAAAGAAAACACTACATGAATTTGGATAATCTCTGCTGTATCTCATGTGCCATTGTTCTGCCCCAACAGAGTCTGTGCCAAGTACATCTTGGTCATCACGGGAGCCCCCATCTACACCAACAGGAAGGGGCTGGAGCTGAATTCGCAAGACCACGAACAAAGAAGCCATTCCAGAATTATTTTGGTGAGATATCAAGTCTACGGACGACTGTTTCAAGAGTGAAAAGAGCCTACGCCATCATTCCACCAGCACGGATATTGGCAGAGTCATCCAGGTACCTCAACAACAAAAATTATTTGTCTTCAGATGTACCTGCAACCTCTGAACAAGCACAGATGACGCTGGCTAAGAGTGTTCTGTCAGCTTGCCCTTCCTTAGTGAGCTTCCTGGCCTTGCCAATTCTTGCCAAGTATAATTTTGTTTCAATGAATGCAAGCTTCTTCATTCCACACTTTTGTTAGAGATCATTCCTATTCCTCATACAAACAATAAAGGTCAACCGATTCTTTGCTCATACTTAATGCCAGTCACTGTCTAGTAGCATAACATATGTGTAGCAGTTCTTTCTAGTGTATGTTGCCATGTGCAATTCCTCTCCTGAAATAGCTGATGCGGCATTGGCGTGTGTCTTGCATTATCCTTTACACTGTGTGCTATGTAGCATTTAACTTTTGTTAATGTTTTTGGCTTTCAATGCTTGCAAGGTAGAGTGGCTTCTTTCTTGAATGCAAGCTTTCTCAGTCCCATATTGAATTCCTAGTCTCATTCAGGATTGCTATTCTTGCTCGACAGCCTGTGTTTTTGTGCAAGCTACATTGAAGAGATTGATTGCAGAATCTGGTTTTGGCGCTGTGCGACTTGGTACTTGTCACCGTGTTACGTTTCTCGTATGTGGGAGCCTGGTCAGTTGCATTGGGAAACAGTCTCTCGAGGCATACACCTGCTCCTACAGTCTGCACAGTGACATAGACTGCGAATTTACACACACCGTGGTTAGTGCTCCCCGTTCCGTCCTTTCCTGCTGCTGCCGTGTGCAAATTTTGCTTGTGGCCTTCCTCAGCCATGATTTGGCGTCAATGGAGACTCTCATACATAATTACATGGTTCTAAGTGTATGAAGTTGATATCCACATGTGTGGAAAGGCCTGCAAAAGTGACTGCAAAATAGTGATGTCCACAAAACCGACCATGTCCATATATAGAGAATGTGGTGGACCAAGTGTGAGTTACACATTAGTGGCATGCAAAAGAACAAGAAGAAACATGCAGGTTGGAAAGGCGGTAACGCTGAAATGCCGGGCACTCCATGTCGCTGTTGGCTGTGGCAGCAGATGCTTGCGTCACCCGATTGCTTCGCAATGCAAGTTGCTCATATTCAACGCCGACTGTCGGTGCAAACACGTGGGACACCTTGTCCAATCTGCTTGCGCTGCTGGTTGTTGCTTGTTACCAGACTGCAGTGTGCGACGAAGGCAAGCGCTATGCCTACAGTCGGATGGTTTAATATGCCGCAAGCAACCCGTGTGCGTGTATGCTCACTGTTGTCATGTAGATCGTAGCCAATGCATAGATTGAGCGTTATGTTAGAGTATGCTGAAGTGATTTGATTGCATAATCTTGTTTCAATGTTTTCCCACTTGGTCATGGTTGCCGTGTTACATTTCTGGGATGTGGTAGCCTGTTCAGTTGTATTGGCCAACGGCCTCTCGAGGTAAGCACCTGCTCCTGCAGTCCACACAGTGACACAAACTCCCTGTTTACATGTACTGTGATTAGTGCTCCCTGTTTGTCCTTTCCTGCTGCAGCCGTGGGTAAAGTGTGCTTGTGGCCTTCTTTGGCCATGATTTGGCGTGAACAGAGACTATCATACATGATTACATGGTTTGAAGTGTATGAAGTTGATATCCACATGGGTGGAAAGGCCTGTAAAAGTGGCTGCGAATTGGCGATTCCCACAAAACAGACCACATCCATATGGAGAGCAGGTGGGGCACCAAGTGTGAGCGACACATTAGTGGCCACCGAAAGAACAAAAAGAAACGTGCATGTAGGAAAGGAGGTAACACTAGGTTGCCGGGTAGTTCATGTCACTGTGTTGGCTATGGCAGCAGGTGCCTACGTCTCCCAATTGATTCGCAGTGTAAGTTACGGTGACTGTCAGTGCAAACAGGTGGGGCACTGTCCAATCTGCTTGTGCTGCTGGTTGTCACTCGTTACTAGACCACCATGTGCGACGTAGGCAAGCACTGTGCCTGAAGTCGGATAGCTGAATGTGCTGTATGCAACTTGTAGTGCGTGAATGCCCACTGTTGTCATGTGGATCTTAGCCAATGTACAGTGTATTGTCTGAACCTTATGCGGTCATTGAATGCAGTCTAATTTCATAATGGTCGCCTTGTTATGTTTCTTTGATGTGGCGACCTGGTAAGCTGCATGGGCAACAGTCTCCCGAGGTAACCATCTGCTCCTGCAGTCCACACAGCGACAAAGACTCCCAATTTACATGCACCGTAATTGGTGCTCTCCCCATTCGACATTTCTTGCTGCAGCCGCCGGCAAATTATGCTTGTGGGCCTTCATCGGCCGTGATGTGGTGTGAGCGGAGACAGCACACGTTATTACATGGTCAGAAGTTGACAGCCACATGGGTGGAAAGGCCTGCAAAAGTGGATGCAAAATGGCGATGCCCACATTGAACATGTGGGGCACCAACTATGAGTTACACATTAGCGGCCCCCGAAAGAACAAAAAGAAACGTGCAGGTTGGAAAGGCGGGAACGCTAAAATGCAGTTTAGTTCATGTCGCTGTGTTGGTTGCGGCAGCAGATGCCTTGCGTCACCGGATTGCTTCGCAATGCAAGTTACGGCGACTGTCAATGCAAACAGGTGGTGCACTGCCCAATTTGCTTGCGCTACTGATTGTCGCTCGTTACCAGATCGCCATGTGCGGCGACGAAAGTGAGCAGTTTCCGAGCTCGCGTTAATGGTTTCAGCGCATCTCGACATGCAAATTTTATTTCTGATCTTGTATGAGAACGTGCACTGGTTTTCTTCTGCCAATAAAGTCGCACGTCCTGTTCACTTACTCGTGGCATGTTTGTATGGGCGTCAGTAGAGGCTCTTTAGTCTCCTGGCCATTAAAACGCGGCAGCTGGGGCATGCAGCAAAACTAGCGAGGCGAGCAGGGCGCGTACCCAGCGTACGCCACCGGTATAAAGCGGCCATATTGAATAGCGTATTAAAAAAAAACATTTCCGTTTCCTGTTTAAGTAGCGCCATCTGTCGGGTCCCCCACTAAGTTCCATGCGCTGCCGCTTCTTATTTTCGAACCACTGTGGAAGGTACAGTTTCCCTTCTCTAAAGTTGTTCTTTATTCTATGACAACGCCGACGACGACGCGAAACCCAGGAACGGACGCCAAAGAGCGGCGCTCTAAAAGCAAATCCTGCCGGCGTGGCACCATTTCCCGATGCACAAACAGCACCACTCATTAACAGTACACATTCGTAGAACGGCGCACAGCAAGCCGGAACAAAGCGCACACCAATCGACGCCAAATCCGTCGTCGATTACGCCGCTGAGAAACACGAACACCTTCTAACATACACAAACCAAACGACGATGTGCTGCGAACTTCAAACAGATTTTACGGCCCTGTCCGCTTGATAGGGCTGCTCCACAGGCTGTCCTCGCTGTTGAAAGCAATGTCAGCAAAGTTGTTGAAAAAGGCCGCCTAAAACACGCAAAAAACATGGAAATAATACGCCTCTACTACCCACGCTACCCATGCGTTCACAGTTACCGGAACCACAGACGGCGAAGTAAACAGTAAAGACGTCATTTCCCTTCATTTCGGACCGAGCCTTGAGGTAGTTTCCCAATTGCGCGACTCTTCCTTTCGAGCAGGGCGCGACTTGTTCCGGGGACTGTGAGGGCGCTGCGGTCGAGCTCTGCACCAAGTGAGCGGCGCTGCTCTGCTGACATGTGCACGTTACATGCGGGTGTTTGCGCTTCTTCTGCTGTAGCCGATTTTATTTTCTCATTGCGTGTGCCTTGTCACTGTCCTCGGGCATGTGGCTGGCGGTCGAGGTCTTTTGCGTCCGGTCCAAGTTTTGCGCTCATGGAGACGCGAGTACCGGCGACGTGTGGGTCACCAAGCGTCGTGTGCACTTTGGTTTGTAGGCCCACCTTTTTTTCCATCTCACTCCTTTCTTCGGACGTGCACCCTCAGGTATGATGTCTGTAGAATATTATACTTCAGCTTAAACAACAATAGAAAGAAATGACGGCTGCTTTATTCAGCGAGCACCATGTAAATGCCGAGTGCCGCGACTAACAACCATAACTGTGCCAGGCTATAGCAGACGACGCTCGGATGCTTGGCGCGGAGGTCGATGGCAGTGCCGCGGTGGCGGGAACGGCAGCGGGCTGCATGGTGAAAGAAGATCTATAGACGTTGTTGCGCCGGGCGGCCGATGTGGTGGTGATCGTTTGATGATATTTACGCGGTGCTTAGGGAACATGTGCTCCTTTTTTGTGTGAATTAACGATCACTAAGCCCTGGGGCCTGTGCAACGCTATTAGCTCGCTGTATGTTTCTTGCGGTGCGCGGTTGTTGATTATCGTAGTGGTCAATTCACGCTTCTTTGTCCCCGGCTCATGAGAAGGGAAGCTGTTACTCTCGTCGCTCCCGCATCGGGTCACAGTGCACGGAAGAATGTGTTGATAGTTGTGCTATCGCGTGCTGTAGTTCACCGCAATTCAACATTACGCTGGACGGACTGTTTGTGCAGTCGATGCGGCGTGAACGGACACGAAGGAGCGCTCGCCTCGAAAGGTAAGTGCGGTGCCTGGCGCATTCTTATGGTTCATGTAGTGTACCTTGTCATGCGCAGCAGAAGATGATTAGTACAGCTACAAGAGCAATAACAGTGATTCCCAAATGTTCGTTCGATATCGGAGTGCACATTTAACAAAAGGTTTCACGAAAATTACCCCGAGATTAATGTTGCTAAGAGCTTCATCTATTGTTTTTCTTTTTGTTATGAAGTATGCTAGCGCCGGGTCATCGCTTGGTCTGAACGGGCACAAAAATTCAAGCAGGAAATGTCACTGCTTCTGTACGTAATTTCTTAGCAAGAAATCGTATAGACAATTCTAGAAGTACGTTGATGTTTTGCGCAAATGCTTTCACAGCTAACGTTAACGCGCGACGGCATCCAAATGATCTGACTCGTGAGAAGATTTTAGCTTGTATGCAAACTTTGATGCTTATAGATTGTCGCCAAGGCAACCTGTATTTCTTGTGTTTAGTGTTCTGTTTGTTTTCGTGCCTTTGACACGTTGAATAACCGCCTGTGATGTAAGAATGAAATATTTAATTTCTCTAAGCGGGTGCAGCTTCTGTAGCTGGCTGTACGAGAGCTTTCCACAATTTGACGCGATGTTGTCAAATCACAAGTTTGCAGTTTCAGCAGTGATTACAATAAGCTGAACATTTATTGTTTAGGGATGTCACAATTTCCTGAGACGGAGGCATCTCTGCACCACATAGGCTGCGGCACTATGCAGCTTGAACAGCAAGACAAAGCATCTGATCTGCCTGCTTTGACAAGGTACGTACTAAACGGTCACAGCCATTTATGTGTTCTAGGTTCTGTTCATGTATTTGGTACCTGTCAACTTTTCTGAGTCTCATGCAATTTATAAATTCGTGCTATTCTACAATTTTACTAATGTTCCATTAAGTAATGAGAATGAAGTTCTATTAGTGAAGGTGTTCTAAAGCTGTTGAGAAATGGGGTGGCATAGGATTGCGAAAATGCACGAAAGAAATAGTCCTGGCGCTTTGCTTTCTTAATTGCTAGCAATGAAAAATCCCTAATAAAAATAGCAGAGGGACACTTGCTTTAGGTAAGTTTATTAAGATACATTCCAGAAGCAGGCTAAGTTTGCAGCAACAAAAGCACTGAGAAAAACTCACTGATCTAAAAACTGCTTTTCCAAGTGTGCTGCTTGTGTACAGCGTGTCAAGGTAAATAATGGTTAATAACGTATGCATAGAAAAGTGTGGATGCTGAGAGAAAGCTTTAGGAAAGTGCGTGCTGTCTTTCCAACACAGGATTTCTGTCTAGAATTTTTTTAAAATATGAAGTGCACAGGCTGGCAAACAATGTTCAGCACTTTTGCTTTAGATTTTAATGTAGCCAGTTCATTATGTGTCCCTAGTATAGCTTAGCGTCAAGCTTGAAGCTGATTTCTGATGTCACATCAGTTGCAGGATGCAATAACGTGGTATCGCAAACTGCTTGTTACGCATGTCAGTCAACCTGGTGCAGTTGTCACAGGTGAGAGTATAACTGAAAGCTGCGCATTCTTTGCCCTTCTGCACATGATGTGGGATAGAGTTTGAACTATGCTATAGTGGCCCCATCTCCCTCACCTTATCTTCCTCATTATTCTGTCAACTTGCAATAATATGCACAACTTTTAGAGGCTTTACGGTGTTGTCTGCTGAACTTGGCTGATGTGAATTTCAGTAGTTTGGGGTAGCCTCAAAGCTATGCTGTACTTTTCATGCATTTTAAAATGGTCAATTTGACATATGTGATTGGCTGTGGCATTCTGAGAGAAACAAGGCCTTTTGTGAATAATGCATATGTGCATTATTAGCATTTTCTAATACTCTTTCAAGAAGCAGCCTATAGGCTGCTCCCCGAAGAAGTGACCACCTTTGCTTACGCTACGTGGCAGTCTGGTCCGGTTTACTTAACCTGTCTGCCATCTATGCACGAGGAGGAGGAGAGAAGCAAAAAAAGGGACCTTCGATTTATGTTTTTGCACAGATGGCTCATACATTGCACTTTTCTTATCTCGCAGGCTTTGTTAGCTCAGAGCTTTCTATGGGCGAATATCAGCATTTCATTCCTATTTATACCTAATAAGAATTACTTTGTTCACAGTGTCACTTTTTATATTATACTTTCGTGAGACTAAGCTCACTTGTTTTAATGCAAGTGTGGCTGGGCCTGCAGAAAGAGTAAGCAGACTACTGTGTTGCTGATCAGTGCTGATCTCCACGTCCAAGCTGATCCCACAACATCCAGGCACCACTGTGCTTTGCTTCATTGACAAGGTAATATGATATAGACACCTTGCACCTCAGTATCAGTTTTGAGAAATATGCTAAGACACAAGGGTTGGCCTTGGTGATAAATACACTCGTGTTCTTTTTTTTTAAGCGTTCTTCTTGCAGTGTTCCTCATGTACATGTTTTCAGAGGATGGTTAAATGCAAACTGCCATGGAACTTGTTTATGCCTTAAAGTAGCACTCTTTCACCAAGAAAAACGCCTTATTTAATGCACAAGTGATAAGAAAGGTGAGGAGGTGACAGGACATAACAGTCTAACAGCCATCCAATTTTACTGCTTGCACAGCAATACAAAGTGAGAGGTGAAAGGGCAAGAACAGATAAATCGACAATGTATGTTGCTCACACAACTGCGAAAAGGAGCATGGCTACTATGACACTTGTTTTACAATGATAAATAAGCAGTCTTGCTATCTGATAATCTACTGGAGGGCGAGCCAACTCGCAGATTCTCTGTCACACATATAAGGAAAGGCTCACAAATCTTGCCAGCCCTATGCTCGTAACACATTGCCACAGTTGCATAGTTTTCAAACAAAATAATGCAAGTGAGCTTTGCACTACCCAGTGACCACCAAATGACCTGAGCATTCAGTTAACATGGTTGCAGATCCAGTCATTTATACATTGGCCTGTTTTGCCGACGGGGTGTCTACTGCACGACAATGGTATTTATTATCCAACAACACCCTTGTGCTCTTTGTACTCTTTCTTGCGTGCTTTTTTTCACAGGTAGTGGAAGATTACTTGATTCCAGAACAATTTGGTTTGTTCTGCACATGATGGTGAACTTTCCAGTCTTATATTAAACATGAAATTGGGTAGGAAGATGTGGTATTTTTTATAGTGCCCTGGTGCATTCAGATTGTGCAGAGGCTTCAAGCTTGTATTGACAGAAATTGGGATGAAGCCATAAGAGGAGAATTGTAAAAGTGTAACGAAAGCCTCCTGATAGATATGCTGAGTTGTGCTGCTGTGGACACTTATTGGTTATCCCTACTGGGTAACGCTGTTAGGGTTATGGATGTTTTTACATTGTAGGGCCTACAAGATGGCTAGCATTACGGAACACATTAAAACAACTTTTGGCATGCATGTCGTGCTATGGTATCATAATTGGCCCACAAAGTGACCACCTTTGCTTACACTGTGTGGCAATCTGGTCCAGTTTACTTAACCTGACTGCCATCTATGCATGAGGAGGAGAAGGGACTAAAAAATGAAGGGACCTTTGATTAATGTTCTTGTACAGATGGCCCATACATTGCATTTTTCTTATCTTGCAGGCTTTGTTACTTAAAGCTTTCTACAGCCGAATATCAGCATTTCATACCTAATAAGTATTGCTTTGTTCACAGTGTCACTTTCTATATTTACCGTATTTACTCTCATAATGATCGCACTCACGTAATGATCGCAACCCTGAATTTTGTCGTCCAAATTCGATTTTTTTTTATATTTCCTGTGTAATGATTGCACCCCTAACTTGCTGCAGCGATATGTCATGTGCCATGTCTAGCTATTGATGATCGCGTTTACCATCTGTCGAATGCTACGCGAACAACTCTTCAAGATAAACCAAGCGGTCTGCATGCACTAAACATTTTTAAGCAGATGCTCGTTTTCATTCCTTTCATCACTTTCCGCACTTCCATGACAAAAAAGCTACAACCAAAATTGCCTTTATTGTAGGCTTTGTAATGGTGGTCAACAACAACAAAAAAGATGCCTTTCGATTCTTCTCATCTGCACTCGTAGGCACGCAAGAAATCACAAGCGGCAACGATAGCAGCCACGTTTACACTGATACGTTAGAAGTGTACCCTATCCATACGCCTACACTTGTAACACAGCTAAGATATTTGCCCACCCTTAGCAGAAACCTGCTGTATTAGGATAGTAGTGAAGACAAATGCCGTAGTTTCCGCAGCATGCCCGCCGTGTCTTTCTATGTCACTGGCAGCTAAGCGTGCCCATCTGTTTCTGCCCCCTCATAGTGGACATGGCGACGTTATTGCCACAAACTTACCGATATTATTCATTACTGATATGGAAGAAACTTTCAATGCAAGTAATGTACTCGAGAGAAAAAAAAAATCGCGTTTGGCGCATTTGGTGTGTTCAGCTTGCTACACCGGCCGCCACTTTTGTTTCCGTGTCCCGCACTACATACAGTGCCAGCCACCTATTTGTTGCCCTGTTGCCATCCCGCAGCAAACGCGGGATGAAAAAAATTCTTTTTGCGGGAAATTTAACCGGCCTAATGATCACACACCTGATTTTGCGACCATTATTTTTACAAGAAAGTGCGATCATTATGCGAGTAAATACAGTACTCTTGTGGCACCAAGCTCACTTGTTTTATTGCAGGTGTGGCTGGGCCTGCAGAAAAGCTGTAAGCAGACTGCAGTGTTGCTGATCAGTGCTGATCTCCACGTCCGAGCTGGTCCCACAACATCCAGGCACCACTGTGCTTTCACAAGGTAATATATGTTGTGGACACCTTGAACCTCAGTATGAGTTTTGAGTTTGACTTGATAAATATTTAAGAAGACACAAAGGTTGGCCTTGGTGATAAATACATTCGTGTTCTTTTTTAAAGTGCTCTTTCTGCAGTGTTCCTCATGTACATGTTTTCAGAGGATGTTTACACTCGTTAAATGCAAACTGTCATGGAGCTTGTTTAGGCCTCAAACTAGAACTCTTTCACCAAGAAAAAATCCTCATTTAACGCACAATTAATAAGGAAGGTAAGGAGGTGACAGCCAGTGTCTAACTATCCAGTTTGACTGCTTGCCCAGCAATATCAAGTGAGAAGCGAAAGGGCAAGAACAGATAAATCGGCAATGCATGTTGCTTGCACAACTGCGAATGCGACACATGGCATGGCTACTATGAATGCTAATATGACGATAAACATATTGTAGTTCTTACATTAGCCGGTAAGCTAATTAATATTTTGCACCAGCAAACAACCAGTTTGGTAGCTGTAGTTGTTGCACTACTTCAGGAGTAAGATATTATTTTTAATGAAAATTGAGTAGTGCTGCGTTTAGCGAAGCTATTTCTGCCTGTACAATAAATTAGGCATTTTTAAAGAGGCGGCATATAACAATTGTGTTGCTGTGCCACATAATTAGTAAAGTGAGGGGAGGTTTAAGTAAGCGAAAGAGGAAGATTAACCTTGTCGTACAAACAGATTCTTGTCTGAGCTGTCGTCACTGATGCAACGGCTCCCAGATAACTTAGGGGGGGGGGGGGCTAAAATTAGCCTTAAAAAGCTGACGCAATAATACGAAAAGCCATTGTAGAAAGTGTGGTTGCACCTTTGTTTGACCAGTGCAGTATCGGGGGCAGGGCCAGACAGCAGCTGAAATGTTATGTAATAGAAGCTGTTCATATTCAGTGCTCTAACATGCTAACAAAAACTGTCATTTAGTTTCTGTAGTGGTATTAAAGGTGCATTAATCTTTCCTATAAACAATTCTGCACTGGCATCTATGCACTGTTTTCCATTTGCATATTCCGCAGTGCGGTAGCAAAAAGCTGTGAAATCTGTGTATTCACTTGCATGAGCTGGTTATACTTCATGAATACTTTGTTTAGCGCAAAACGACACACACAAGAAAGACGACAGCACAAGGCACTACTCTCAACTGACATCATTTTATTGCGTCACTCTTTTCTAGACCGCTCAAACTAGAGGAACATGAACAGTGAGCACCATGCGGTGGAGCCACCAACAACATCTGATCCAAAGAGCGCACTCATGCGACAGAATCCAAAAAACCAAATTCAACGCTGTACAAGGTTAAGGGAGGCACACTAATGCACTGTGACTCCAATGACTTAAGGGGGGACACGGGTCTTTAGACCCAAAATATCATAAAAAAACGAATTTTGGAAAATAGCATTTCTCTAATCTACATCTATTATTCTCTCTATCTGCCAAGTTTCCAATCTCGTAAGGTCATATTTCAGCCATACGAACAATTTAAAAACAGATAGGGCACCTGATTTTTCGCGTGTGTCGACGCGAAAACGACACACATTCAATGATGCCGCGCTCGCGTACTAGTGCCTTGAGGGCGGCCATCTTGGTCTCGTTTGAAAGAACGCGGTTTCGGCTTCAAATATCGCGCGCTGCCGCTTCGTTAGGCTTGCTGGTTCAATACAAAAACCGGCGGCAAAAATAGGTGAAACGCGCGTTCTCATTCGCTGTCGCATGCACGTGACGAGATAACGCCACGTGATTGGCTGGGCGCACTCCCGAGCTGTCTGCTAGCCGCAGCAGAGGCGCAGGCGAGACGCCATGTTCGATACGATCGTTGTGTGAGTACGCGCGACGATGCCTCCTCCGCTCCGAAAGTTTGACTCCAAGCACAAGTATGGAAAGAAAAGGAAGAAGTCCATGCTCAACAACTTCAAAAAACGCCCCACCGCGTCGCAAGTGGTTGAGGACGAGCCACCAACGGCGTCAAGCGACGGAACTGATGGAGCCGACCGAGTGCTAGGCCTAGGTGGTGCGACAACGAGTAGCTGCGACGAAAACGCCAGCCGCGTCCGTCGTGACACCGTTATGCTGACGCCTTCAGATTTGGAGGTAATCGACATGAGATCCGACGAGAAACTACAAGAGCTCGCATCAACCGCAGCAGTGAGCCGTAAGTCGGAGATCTTGTCCGCTGGCGATGTCGCGGCCGGCCCGATTGACGACACAGTTTTCACCGTGGTGTGCCTGGAATCGGTGAACGCACTTCTGGAGCATATGAACTGTAATACATGCGGCGGTAGCGCGAAAATCAGCCGGAAGGAGCGCGAATATGGCCTTGCAGTAAGTCTGGTGCTCATATGCTCGAAATGCGGCGACAAAGCGTCAGCGTGGAGCTCGCCGCGTGTGAATGGGACTCAGAAAGTGAATCCGTTTACCGTCAACATTCTGGCTGCGCGCGCGATGCAAAGCACCGGCAATCGGCAAACTGCGTTCAATGATATTTTCGCAACAATGAATATATCGCACCGCGGGCTGCATACGAAAACGTGGCAGGGGTACGTCAAAACGAAGTTGACGCCCGCCGCGACCCGGGCAGCTGAGACGCTTACAACAGAATGCGCGAAGTCGGTCCGGCAGCTTTACAGCCAATTAAACTTCGGCAACCCGGGCAACGTTGCTGTATCGTACGACGGGTCTTGGATGACTCGCGGGCACAGTTCGCACATCGGTGTCGGCGCCGTCATTGAACTTTTCACGGGACTTGTCCTGGACTACGTTGTGCTGAGCAACTTTTGTGCCGGTTGTCAGCGTGGACCAAAAGTTGGTGACCCTTCATACGAAGAATGGAAAGCCAGTCATGAGTGTCAAAAAAATACGGATAAGAAGGCTGGTGAAATGGAGGTGGAGGCTGGCCTCATTTTATTCAAAAGATCGCTGGAAAAGTACAGCCTAAGATACACAACTGTGCTGTCGGACGGTGACAGCCGTACTTTCTTGGCCCTAAAGGAGGCCAAAGTATATGGCTTTATAGAAGTTGACAAAGAGGATTGTGTCAACCATGTCCATAAGAGGATGGGGACAGCACTACGTAATGCCCTGTCAAAGCACAAGGGGCCTGGCTCAGAGCCACTTGGTGGAAGAGGAAGGTTGACTGGAGATTTGGTCAACAAACTGAGCTCTTATTATGGATGGGCTCTGAAGTCCCACACTGGTGACATTGAAGCCATGGAGAAGGCCGTGATGGCAAGCTACTATCACGTAACATCAAATGACGTCACCTCGAATCATAGCCTTTGCCCAGAAGGTCCCGATTCCTGGTGCCGGCAAAATGCTGCAAAGGCCAAAGGCCAACCTGTGCCGAAGCACCGCTACAATTTACCTGCTCATGTAAGCAAGGCATTACTGCCAATCTACCAACGGCTCTCTGACAAGATGCTGCTTGAACGTTGCCAGCGAGGCAAAACACAGAACAACAATGAAAGCCTGCACTCGCTAATATGGGCGCTCGCACCGAAGGAGCAGCACGCATCACTCTTCAGCGTTGAGGCTGCAGTGGCGGAAGCAGTCATGAAGTTCAATGCTGGCTGCAGGAGAACCTCGGCAAGCATTTTGCAAGAACTCTCGATGAATCCTGGCGAAAAGTGTATGCAGCGCATGGCGGAAAAAGATCGGCGCCGATCAGCCGCATCTGAACACAAGCATGCATCGGCAGAAAATGTGCAGTGCTTCTTCAAAAAGCGCCACAGAGACACAAATGCCCAAACTGACTATGCCCCAGGAGCCTACTAATGTTTTGGGAATGTGTATGTGCACACATTTGTGACTCTTCACAATTAAATGTGACATTTATTTGTTTTCTTGATTTTCTCGAAATACTAATTTTACCCACCCAGCAAGACATTTACTGTGATATATCAGTAGCTATCATAGTTATAGTATTAATTTTTTTTGCATCATGAAGCTAGATGTTTGGAGCACCAAACATAGGAAGCAGTTTTTCAAGTTTCTTTGTTTAAAGTTTTTAAAATTTGTCTTTTGTCTGACTAATGCAAGGCCATGTTCAGAACAATGGAGTTCAGTGCACTATAAAGTAGGAAATACTGATCCAATCATAAAAGTTCTTCCTATGTTGTGAAGCTTGTGCTTTCTTCTATTGGACCATATGTCATTTGTCTATTTTTGTGCAGCGGTTATTTGTCTATTGTAGTAAGAAAAAAGGCATTGTAAAATACATTGTTTCCTTAATTATGTAATGAAATAATGAACCTACAAAAAAAATAACTGCATTTTTAGAATCAGGAGAAGGAACTAAATAAGCATGCCAATTTTTATCAAGTTTGGTTCATAAATAAATAATGATAACTTTTAATCGCCATGTCCCCCCTTAAGGGAGTAGTGATCTTGATCATTTTTAATTTCTCTATAAATGATACAGTCATCCGCGAATAACTTTATTTTACAGTCTATGTTAGAGGTTATATCATAAATATACATGAGAAATAACAAGGGCGCAAGCACGGAGCCCTGTGGTGCTCCTGACGTAACGGATACTATATCTGATGTTGTATGTTCGAAAATAACAAACTGACACCTATTAAACAAAAACCCACAAACCCAAGCAACAATTTCTGTGTCTCCGATAATGCTTTTTAGTTTATTTATTAGTTTGGTGTAACAAACACAATCAAACGCTTTAGAAAAATCAAGTAGGATTAGGTCCGTTTGGCCATGATTGTCAATACCCAACGCGAGATCGTGTATGACTTCTGTTAATTGAGTTATGGTCGATAAACCCCTGCGAAAACCGTGCTGGTTAGGGGACAGGATGCCTTCGTTTTCAAAAAAAATGGTTAAATGTTTTAGAATTATATGTTGGAGTAGTTTGCATGCCGTACTCGTTAACGATATTGGTCTGAAATTTGATTCATCGGATTTTTCTCCCGACTTGTAGATCGGAATAATTTTAGCTATTTTCCAATCTTTGGGTAGTTTTGATGTCGATAGGGATTTACGGAAAATAAGGCCGAGGTATCTGCTGCACCACTGTGCGTACCTTTTAAGAAATTGGTTGGGTATATTGTCCGGAGCACATGCTTTTTTAGTGTCTAGGGCAAGAAGAAGGTAAAGAATACCAGCGTCTGTGATAACGAGTGGGTTGATAGTGGAAACAGTTCGTGGAACTAAGTCCGGCATGACGCCATTATCGTTTGTGAAGACTGAACGGAAGAATTGGTTATATCTGTTGGCTTTATCCGCTTTTTCACTTGACGAGAGCTGAGTTACGAGTGTGTTTTTTTGGCGAAAGTGGTTCCAGAATCTATGTGGATTGTTCTTTATAAAGCTGGGGAGTACGGTGTTGAAGTAATGGTGTTTAGCTTCTTTGGATTTCTGTTTGAAATTTTTTGCTGCAAGCGCTAGCCTAGGGGTCTTAGATGGAGTATTGCCTGTTGCCTTGCTAGCTTTGCGTAACCTTTTGAGTTGGCGTTTTGCATGTATTACTTCCCGAGTAATCCATGGGTTATTTTTCAAGGGTTTTTTCGATTTAACAGGAATAAAAGGGGTTACACAGTGGGACACTATGTCTTTAAAACACATCCAGACAACATTTATATCAGACAAAGGATCTGAGGCCAATGCTGAAAACTCTTGGAATTCGTGAGATAAATAGGTTTGTATGTGGGCGTCATCTGCTTTGTTGAAATTGATTATAGTTTGGGCTGTGGTTTGCACTGATATTTTGTAATCTAGTGGTAAGATACACATCGGAATATTGTGATCGGATATTCCTTCTATTACTTCTAACTTCACTTGTTCTAAGAGAAAGTTACTACTTAGTAAGATCAGGTCAAGTATACTCCGAGACTCGTTCTGCACCCTTGTGGGGTATTCCACAATTTGGCGTAAGTTGAAATTTAACATCATATCGAGAAGGGCTTCTGAAGCCTTTGTTGTGTACTGCATGGTAGACCAGTTAAGGTCGGCAAGGTTAAAATCACCCATAAGAATAACATGACAATTTCGAGCATGTTGCTGCAAATATTCTTGTATGGCAATTATGCATTCGTGTCCACATACAGGGCTTCGATATAGGCAACCAACAACTATACTTGTGCCTTTAGTGTTAATCTTACATAAGATTGCCTCGGCATCAGCTACCTCTGGAAGAATGATACACGAAAACAGGCGAAAAGCTAGGGCCGAATATGTTGAGAGAACGCTAGCCCAGCTAGACAATACAGTATACACGGACGCCGCCGTATATTCACACGGAAGAGAACGCGTAGCCGCGACGGTAGTGGTTAATTGGGAAGGAAACCCGATCACGTATGCCACAGCAAAGGTCGCTGGCACAGCGGAGGCCGAGGAGATTGCCGTAGCGCTGGCGGCAGCGGAAGGTTATAGAACAGGCCGATCTCTCAACATACTGACGGACTCAAAAGAGGTGTGCAGAAACTACACGAGAGGCAGAATCAGCAAAACTGCCCTCAGAATACTCAGCGGAGCCACCTCCGCCGAGAAGGAAAAGCCCCGACACAAACTAATCTCGATCCCGGATCACGTAGGCATAGTGGGGAACGAAAGGGCAGACAGCCTAGCTCGAGGTGAAGCGTTCCGAGCTGGGTGGTCGAATGCCCCGGAGACCCACCTACAGGCTTGCGAGGGGGGATACGCAGAGACCCTAAACTTACATAGAGGAACTAGAATTAGATATCCGCCACCACACAAAGACCTCTCAAAGGAGGAAGCGACCAGCTGGCGCAGACTACAGACAAACTCCTTCCCCAACTTACACGTGCTTAATAAGATGTTTCCGACGCAATACAGGGCCACCTGCCCTTGGTGCGGTGCCAAACCTACACTTTACCACATCACCTGGGAGTGCGAACGCAACAAAGCATTCCACAAACACGAACACCCGAGTGCGGAGCAATGGCAGAGTCGGCTCACCAGCAGCGAGCTCACGGCCCAAAGGGCCCTAGTGCAGCACGCGAGCGATGCAGCGCGACTCAGTGGAGCCCTGGAATAGGGGCCCACCCTTGCTGAAGAGAAGTCTCCAGTCGCCAGCGCCAAGAAGATGAAGACGACGGAGACCTCATAACCGCGAACCTCTTGAAAGACTCAAAAGTTTTCCCTCCCTCCCTCCAGTGGGATTGATTTCTTTATTGCTAGCGCCACGCCTCCACCACGTGATTGCCTATCTTTGCGAACCAGTACGTAGTTTGGGGGAGTGACTTCATGACTTGAGACAGACAATGATAACCATGTTTCGGTGACTGCCACTATATCTGGCTCACGATCGAGCAATAAGTTTTCAAATGGCTGCACCTTATTTAAGATACTTCGAGCGTTGACGTTTAACAACATTATTTTTTCTTGCGCTGGTATTGGCGTGTTGCCGGGCGGTTTACTTCGTTTTTTCCTTTTTCCACGTTCGCGTTCTTTTTTTGCTCCATTTTATCGTGCTTCTTTATCTCTACCCTGTCATTCTTTTCGTCATCCCAGATGAAAATACGGTTGTTAATGAATAGTTTGTTGTACGCTAACGACACCTTGTCTTTATTTCCGCGGTTTGCCTGTGCACTGTTCCAGAGTTTCTTTCGGGTCTCTCTAACTTTTCGCGAAAAATCTTCCCCTATTGAGAGGTCTGATTTCTTTAGTTTAAAGCAGTTTTTTAGTATGACACTTTTATCTCTTGCGTCTAGTAACTTAAATATCACTGGCCTCGTCTTGTTCGGTCCTCGTCTTCCTAAACGATGTATGCGCTTAATGGCCACAGGTTCGAGTTCAAGGATTTTTGCGATTATTTCCTCATTTACGGCCTCTTCTAGCGCTTCGCTTGTTTCTTCCATTTCTGGTAGGCCATAAACAATTAAGTTTGACCTTCTGCTACGGTTTTCGATGTCGTCTATTTTTTATTCAAGACTCTTAATTATCTTATTCATAGAAGCCATTTCAGTATGACACACGGTCACTTCAGCTTCGAGTTTCGTAATGAGGTCAAGCTTTCTCTCTATATCTGCTAGTCACTTTTCTTTGATATCTTTAATGTCGGAAGCAATTTCGGTAAGTTATTTGGCGATTTGTGCGAGGCCAGGGCCGGGGTTGCTTTCAATATCTCCGCCCATCAACAATAGCTTCTTAAAGTATGTCATGCATGATTCACACACAGCCATATACTGCTATGGGCACGGCAACACCAGCAAGAAACGGTCACTTGAACGGAGGCATTTCCCAAACCGTTTTCTCACCTGCAAATTGTAGACGAACGGGCAATTTGTGAACCGCATGTCGACAGTGCCACCGTGCCCAGTGACAAGGGGTCCCTTGTGGAACGCATATATAGCCGCAGATTGTGCAGACTCCTGCTGGCGCTCTACAGCAGATTGGTAGGCGCATGTGCCGGTAAGGTGATGTAGCTGATAGTCGAAGATCCGTGCCGGCAGCGTCGGTGCGTAGTCATTCCTTGCATGCCGGTCCAGCGCAGTCGCAGTGCTCCCGGTAGTTCCGAGCCGCATATCGCCTGTGTCGAGTAGCAGGCCGAAAACGAACTGCAAAATGCAGACGAACGGGCAATTTGTGAACCGCATGTCGACAGTGCCACCGTGCCCAGTGACAGGGGGTCCCTTGTGGAACGCATATATAGCCGCAGATTGTGCAGACTCCTGGTGGCGCTCTACAACAGATGGGCAGGTGCATGTGCCGGTAAGGTGATGTAGCTGATAGTCGAAGATCCGTGCCGGCAGCGTCGGTGCGTAGTCATTCCTTGCATGCCGGTCCAGCGCAGTCGCAGTGCTCCCGGTAGTTCCGAGCCGCATATCGCCTGCGTCGAGTAGCAGGCCGAAAACGAACTGCAAAATGCAGACGAACGGGCAATTTGTGAACCGCATGTCGACAGTGCCACCATGCCCAGTGACAGGGGGACCCTTGTGGAACGCATATATAGCCGCAGATTGTGCAGACTCCTGGTGGCGCTCTACAGCAGATGGGTAGGTGCATGTGCCTGTAAGGTGATGTAGCTGATAGTCGAAGATCCGTGTCGGCAGCTTCGGTGCGTAGTCATTCCTTGCATGCCGGTCCAGCGCTGTCGCAGTGCTCCCGGTAGTTCCGAGCCGCATATCGCCTGCGTCGAGTAGCAGGCCGAAGACGAACTGCAAAATGTAGACGAACGGGCAATTTGTGAACCGCATGTCGACAGTGTCACCGTGCCCAGTGACAGGGGGTCCCTTGTGGAACGCATATATAGCCGCAGATTGTGCAGACTCCTGGTGGCGCTCTACAACAGATGGGTAGGTGCATGTGCCGGTAAGGTGATGTAGCTGATAGTCGAAGATCCGTGTCGGCAGCGTCGGTGCGTAGTCATTCCTTGCATGCCGGTCCAGCGCAGTCGCAGTGCTCCCGGTAGTTCCGAGCCGCATATCGCCTGCGTCGAGTAGCAGGCCGAAGACGAACTGCAAAATGTAGACGAACGGGCAATTTGTGAACCGCATGTCGACAGTGCCACCGTGCCCAGTATCTTGGAAGAACGCTAACATAATCCTAATCCATAAGAAAGGGGACGCCAAAGACTTGAAAAATTATAGACCGATCAGCTTACTGTCCGTTGCCTACAAAGTATTTACTAAGGTAATCGCAAATAGAATCAGGAGCACCTTAGACTTCTGTCAAGCAAAGTACCAGGCAGCATTCCGTAAAGGCTACTCAACAATAGATCATATTCACACTATCAATCAGGTGATAGAGAAATGTGCGGAATATAACCAACCCTTATATATAGCTTTCATTGATTACGAGAAAGCGTTTGATTCTGTCGAAACCTCGGCAGTCATGGAGGCATTGTGGAATCGGGGTGTAGACGAGCCGTATGTAAAAATACTGAAAGATATCTATAGCGGCTCCACAGCCACCGTAGTCCTCCATAAAGCAAGCAACAAAATCCCAATAAAGAAAGGCGTCAGGCAGGGAGATACGATATCTCCAATGCTATTCACAGCGTCTTTACAGGAGGTATTCAGAGACCTGGATTGGGAAGAATTGGGGATAAAAGTTAATGGAGAATACCTTAGTAACTTGCGATTCGCGGATGATATTGCCTTGCTTAGTAACTCAGGGGACCAATTACAATGCATGCTCACTCACCTGGAGAGGCAAAGTAGAAGAGTGGGTCTAAAAATTAATCTGCCGAAAACTAAAGTAATGCTTAACAGTCTCGGAAGAGAACAGCAATTTACAGTAGGAAGCGAGGCACTGGAAGTCATAAGGGAATACATCTACTTAGGGCAGGTAGTGACGGCGGATCCGGATCATGAGACGGAAATAATCAGAAGAATAAGAATGGGCTGGGGTGCATTTGGCAGGCATTCTGCGATAATGAACAGCAGGTTGCCATTATCCCTCAAGAGAAAAGTATATAATAGCTGTGTCCTATCAGTACTCACCTACGGGGCAGAAACCTGGAGGCTTACGAAAAGGGTTCTACTCAAATTGAGGACGACGCAACGAGCTATGGAAAGAAGAATGATAGGTGTAATGTTAAGGGATAAGAAAAGAGCAGATTGGGTGAGGGAACAAACGCGAGTTAATGACATCTTAGTTGAAATCAAGAAAAAGAAATGGGCATGGGCAGGACATGTAATGAGGAGGGAAGATAACCGATGGTCAATAAGGGTTACGGACTAGATTCCAAGGGAAGGAAAGCGTAGCAGGGGACGCAGAAAGTTAGGTGGGTGGATGAAATAAGAAGTTTGCAGGGATGGCATCGCCACAATTAGTACATGACCGGGGTTGTTGGAGAAATATGGGAGAGGCCTTTGCCCTGCAGTGGGCGTAACCAGGCTGATGATGATGATTAGCTATTTGTGTCTAAATTAAACAATCATCTGCAACCAGTTTGAGCTTTGCAGGAGGCTGTCCTATCTCTACAATATTGTTACGGTGAAGTGAAGGAAGAAGTTGGATTGGTCAAGAGGAAGACGGAAGTCTGGCACTTGCCTGAACGCCATTAACCTCACTTGTAAATATACATTATTTTACATTCGTGGGCCTGCTTTCTCCTGCAACATTTTGGTGGAAGGTGCGGGGTACAATCACGGAACTTCCCAGCGGACGTCACCTACCTGCTGCCACAATGGCAAATCAACCGACACAAGCATACATACATTCCATCTATGTAGAAGACATACAGATAGGTTTCAAATCCTGCAACCTTACAGTGTGTTAGAGACAAGTACAACAGTGCTTGAACAGAGTTTCTAAGTGGCCAGACGAAAATAAGTTTAGAGTGAACCCCCCAAAAAGTTCTTGCACTCTTTTCACCAGGAAGAAAGTTCTTGCTGCGGATCCCAATATGGAAATGCATGGGCAACAAATACCTGCGAACAAAGAGCAGAAGATTTTAGGCATCATATTTGACTCTAAACTTACTTTCATTCTACACATAAGATATCTCAAAGCGAAATGCATAAAAACAACAAACTTACTGACAATTTTATCTTCACACATCCTGGGGCAGCGAGAGGAAATTGTTAACGAATGTTAACGGACTCATTTGTTGCCGCTTGAAGTACCAGCGCGCACGTTATGCTGCCTTAACAATAGCCATAGCTTCATGCGCATATTTGGCAATACACTGTCATTTAACGCATCAGCACTGCCATGTGTCATAACTGTATGGAACAGTCTTCCTGATAACGTAGCATGCTTAAATTGTGGCGCTTTTCGCGAAGAATTGCAAAGCTTCCTGTAGGAACATTGTATAAGGATGTTATTGACCTGCTTTCCTTCCCTATTTTTCACACTTGAATTTTTGTATTTTTTGTGTGTATGAGGATTCATCTTGAAACTTATGGTACGCAACAAACAGGGACGAAGAATAGAAGAAACACAAGGACGAGCGCTTTCTAACAACTGGTTTTATTTTTGAAGAACCACCTGCTTATATACCCACAGATCTGTGCGATCTAGTCAAACAGAGCACACCTATAGCGCATATAATACACACGGAATCTGCGCGATCAAGTCAAGAGAGCACATTTACAGTGCATATACCACTTGTGATAAAAAAAAAATATTACTGTTTTTACGCCGTCTAAAGCTTAGCGTAGACAAACATTTATTGAACGTTGCTTTACTTATCTTGTGAATTCCTGTATTGATATTTATGTTGTTTACTCCTGTTGAAACACTTTGTTGTCCCCCTTACCCAATGCCCTTAAATGGGCCTGTGAGGTACTTTAAATAAATAAATGAATTAAATTTTATGTTCAGTGAAGGATGTGAAACATTTAAGTAAAATTTTCTCTAATCTTTTTGAAACAACTGCCAAAAAGAAATCGGACGGTAATTGGAAGGTTCGTTTCTGTCACCTTTCTTGTATATTACGGCGACTCTTGCATAATGCATTTTACGTGGAAAGCTTCCTGTTGCAAGACGTATTAAAGATAAGAACTAGCGCATGATAATTAATGTCAATAATATACGCAAGACTGCTAGTCGGCCTAGTTGGAACAAATTCATCTTGAAACTTATTGTGCGCAACAAACAGGGACGAAGAATAGAAGAAACACAAGGACAAGCGCTTTCTAACAACTGGTTTTATTTTTGAAGATCCACCTGCTTGTATACCTGCTTGATCGCGCACAGATCTGCGCGATCTAGTCATCCAGAGCACTTGTTCGCGCAGATCTGTGTGTATTATATGCGCTATAGGCGTGCTCTGGATGACTAGATTGCGCAGATCTGTGAGTATATAAGCACGTGGATCTTCAAAAATAAAACCAGTTGTTAGAAAGCGCTCGTCCTTGTGTTTCTTCTATTCTTCATCCCTGTTTGTTGCGCACAATAAGTTTCAAGAATAATATACGTAACTCGTGTTAATTGTATGCCTGACGCATCGATAGACTTGCTGTTATTTGGTTTCATAAAAGACGAAACTACTTCACTTTCATTAACACAGTCTAAGAAAATGGTCTGCTCATTAGGAAATTTTATTGCCGGTATGTTGCTATTCATAGACAAGCGGGTGAAATAGACGAAATTATCATTAAATGCATCAGAGTTCGAGACCTTTGAACTACGCCCCATCCTTTATAATTTAGTAAGTGGAGGTATATGACCAATTTCTGATTTTAATTTTTTCCAGAGTTCTTCAGATCTTCCTGCAGAAGAGCTGGATAGGTGAGTACAATAACTTTTCTCTGCTATGTCACTATCCTCATTCACGGGGTTTCTAAATGCTGCACAAGTTTTCAGTCCGTCGGTGCATCTTACTTGAAGAAATGCTCTCTAAATCTAGTCACTTTTTCTCATGTTGTTGAGCAGTTCATAATTCATTGACAGATTTGTATGTTTCCTGCACTTACTAGAAGTTTCTTAAGGAAGACAATTGTCATAATCCACTTAACTTTGCACAGAAACTGCTCATAAGCTGCGTCAGGGCCATTTTCATTTACAACATTGCACCAGTCCCAGAATTGCGACAGTGTGGCAGGATTTATGTCTCGCTACAAGTAAGATTAGTCCTGCTTCTTTAAAACGTTAACCTGGGACACTTAAAATGGGCGAGTGATCACTTATCGCAAAAAAAAAAAAATGACACCTGCCTTTATGCAACACCTATCATACTTGGTTATGAAATGTTTCAATATGGTACCTGTCTTTTCTGTTACCCTTGTCGGTACATTATTACATTGTGACATGAGTGAGTGTTTAATAGTGTCTCAGAATCAAGCTTCATAGCAGCAGTAGCACATAGATTAAAGGGGCTCTGAACCACACGTCGAGCTTGGTGAAATAACATACTCCGTTGGTAGCATATGCTGCTGTGAACGTATCAGCTAAGTTTTACTGTCGTATGTGGTGCGTGGAGCTTCCAAGCAGACCACGAAGTCGCCTTTCTCTCGAACACTCTTTTCAACAGAAACCTGCCTCCTTACTCTCTTAAGGAGGCAGGCTTACACTTTATTTCATAATAAAGCAGATTCCCGTATGCGACTGCTATTGGTTGTTGTGGGCGGCTACGTAGCGTAGATACAGCGACCACCGCAGGCTTCAGTTACGAGTCCACTGGCTAAAAGCGCTGTGGCTTCCCGAGGACAACCACGTTTTGCTTATGTTTACTGCGTCATGGGCACCAAAATTGAAAGTTGTGGTGTCAACGTTAACATCAAAATTTAAACTTGAGCTTTATGCAAAGGTGACAGTTAGAAGGGGGATCATTGTGGGCACGCCCCACTGTACCGTAGCCTTCGCAGTGCAAGGCATTGAAAAAGCCGAGGTGGGACTCCTGCGCCAATGGTGCCGTTTTGATACAAACGCCAATTCCTGTGCCAAACACGGAAAATTGACCGAAATCTCCGTACGCTGTGCCAGAGCGCCTTTGGCATGTGTGCTCCAGTGCTGGCTGCGAACAGCGAGCGGATTCTTCTCATAAAGAGAGTTCAGCCGTTCACATTTCGCACGCCGTGCGAGGGCACAGTTTATAATTTTCATGCTCTTTACACTGGACTTTTCCATGCTCCTGCTAAGTGGCCGGTGCCCCTGGTTCCACTCTTGGCTGTTGTCACCGCTGTCGGAATGGCCAGGGCAGCTGTATTTACAGTGTACTAGAATATGCTTTAGTGGGTCGAATGTCGTAATTTTTCTTCTGTGCTGAGCACCTGGTGCTTTTTTTCCGAGCTTCGGCATGGCTCGAGTCTTTGCCTGTACGACACCGAAATGATGTTGATGTGGCTTCACTCACAAACAGACAATGCGATTGAAGGCCGTTGTTTTGATCTGTGAGGTTTGTTCTGACAGGCTGCCCGATGGGGACAAACTGCTGTGGTTGTGCAATCAAGTTTGTGAGTTTGTGAAGAATTGTCTAACCATATTTTGTAATTACGTTTCAAGTTCATTGTATGTTGTGTTGATCTAATTTCTGGTGTATCCACTCCTGCTATGTCTCATGTATTGAGACAGCAGTATCTGTAAATAAATAAATAAATAAATAAATAAATAAATAAATAAATAAAAGTGGAAACAGTGCGTGTTAACCGATACATACGTAATAAGCTGGTACGGTTTATGCAGATACAAAATGCATTATGTTCAATGGCCACTGAGTCAGGGATTTAACTTTACTACATTTAAAACGAAACTACTGTTTAAGGAGGTACGGTTTAACGAGGTTTTAAGAATTTAAGGTTTCAAGAATTTAAACGAATTTGAGATGGTGTTGCACTCTAATGATTTTATGAGTGCACTCCAAACACTTACCAAGATAACAACTGGTGCCTTATCATGCCTGACTGGTGCCTTATCATGCCTAAGCTGGGACCTTAGTTAGGGGTGGGATATCTTTTGGGGGTGGGAAATTTCTCGGGATTCATAGAGAAAATTTGCCATTCTAGATTTACTAAATTTATAAATAAATACAATTTGCTCACCAAATGTAAATTCGGATTCCAGAAAAACAAATCTACTGAACTAGTGCTGTTAAAAAAAAGGATATATTCTGTCACAATTTGAAAACAGCTTTTGTGATGGGAATATTCCCTGACTTTTCAAAAGATTTTGATCTTGTTAATGAAGAGTTACTTCTAGAGAAGCTATGGTACTTCAGATTATGAAGCCAGGCTGTAAAACTAATAAAATATTAACTTGTCAACATACATAATCATACTCAGCAATAAAACCAATTAATTCTGGTGTCCCACAAGGCAGTATATTAGGGCCACTACTTTTCAACATTTATGTTAATGACATTGTAAACATTAACCCAAATGCCAGATTCATAATATATGGTACAAGCATTTTCTTATCTGGATATAACATTCATGAACTCATACAAGGGTGCAATATGACGATGACTTCGCTGGGAAAATGGTCGCAATCTAATCATATGCGTGGTAATGAAAAGAAAAACACACAAGAGCAGTAATTTTCCAGCTGAAATATAAACCAGTTTGTCCACACAATAGCACCATATTTAACTCCAAACAAATAGAGATAGTTGATCAGTTTAAATGTCTCGGTGTTAGCTAGATTTGACGTCATTGTTGATGTGTGCACTAACAATGTACTTAACAGCATATGTCAGCGTGTGCGTGGACACGTATCGCCAGCTCGCTCAGGGGATCCTTGAAAGGAATCCCATGCTGTAACTAGCTTTTTCTGCCATTCTTCCGCGGAGGTAGAATCGGCACTGCCCATGAGAAGTTAAGACACTCGAACCCACAACATTTGGTGGCCGTCGTACCCACTTGAAGATATGGGCAAACCAGCCAGAACTCCAAGCTGGATTCCGATTGCCATTGTTAACATTGAGCTGGACTCGCAACCTTTGGTGGCACCTCAATTTCATGTCCGAGTTCACCGTGGACATACAATACATTGAAAGCCTGGTCAACGCAGCTGCAGATGCCTTCTGTATCGACGCAATATCCACGGCAACACTTGACATCGAAGAAATTGCTACGGTGCAGCACTTAGACGTCGTGCTTCGGGACCTCCGGTCCTCTGCAACGTCATTAGTGCTTCCAGACGTCCCCTTTCCATTTTCTTCAGTCGCTACCACTTGCAACATGTCAAGGAGTCGAACACTGCCATTCATTCCATTCCGACTCCTTCATCAAGTGTTTGATAACCTACACCATGCAAGTCATCCCCAGGTTCATGCCACCCAGCATGCCACCTGAGTGTACTCTGATATGCGCCGCTGGGCACGCGAATGCCTTCACTGTCAGTGCTCCAAGAGGACGCAACACACGAAGTCGCCAATGCACTCCTTTCGTCTCTGTGATGCCCGTTTCTATCACTTTGACATCTACATTGTTCGCCTGCTCTCGCTGCCATCCAAGGCATTCGCTACACTCACTTGTGTAGACCTTATGTAGACCTATGTTTGTCAATGGCTGGATTTCGTGCTGTGGATGCCGCAGCATTACAATCAATTGCGGCCGGCAGTTGAACATGGAGAAAAAAATGCAACAAGAGTGGATACTTTCACAGAGCCCAGCGGCTGAATCGAGTAGTACACCAAGACACTGGCATTAATACCCGAGCCACACTTCCTGTTTCATTTTTGGGTGTACATGTTTTGGCAGAATTATGTCTGGTGATATTGAAACAAATCCAGGCCCTGAGCATGATGACGTTTTGGTGAAGGTCTTAGCAACAGTTCAGCAGATTATATCCGGACAAGATGAAATTAAGGATGACCTGCTCGCAATAAAGAACTGGCAGGCCTCTGTAGATGTCGAGTTGAGGCAGCTGTCTGCAAGAATCCGTGCAATTGAAGTTGACTCTGCAGAGATTAAAAACGCCCATAGCACTTTGGAATTCAGCTCATCTATTTTGGCTTGTAATTTAGCGGACAAACTAAGGATACCACACTCCCGCTGTGAAGATGCAGAAAACCGAATGCGACGATCAAATTTGCTTTTCTTCGGTATTTCTGAAGATGCTTCAGAGTCATGGTGTACAGCCGAAGAAAAAGTTATAGCACTCTGGACGAATCATCTTGTATCAATCTGCAGTCTTCACAAATTGAACGCGCCCAACGCCTCGGCCAGTATCATGAAGATAAACGTAGGCGTATCATAGCTAAATTTACCTCCTTTAAAGACGGGCAACGTGTTTTCGAACAGGGCTATTAATTCAAGGACACTGGCTTTGCCGTGCTTGAGGATTTTTCCCTTCAAACACGCATTGCGAGAAAAAATCTTGACTATGCTAACTTGAATTAGGAAGGAACAGCGCCAACTAAGACGATCACAAGAGGGGAGAACGACACAGCGACACACACAGGTGCAGTAGAGTTCCAGAACTCCTCTGGCATGTCAATAGACAATTTTATGAGAATGCTAGAATTTTACCTTGATGTGACGTTTCTCTCTTTCGAGAACAAGTTTTATCGACAAAGACAAGGGATTTGTATTGGATCCTGCGTAGCCCCGGTGCTTACTAACATTTTCTTAACCTGTATTGACAGCGCCTTGGAGCCAATTTTAACAGGAAAGGGTGTACTGAAAGTGTTCAGGTATGTTGACGATTTTTTAATAGTTTTTAACAAACTGAACGTGTTGACTTACACAGATGGTGTAAGCACTGTCCTAGACAGCTTTAAAGAGGAGGGAAGGGGGTTGGTTTTCACGCATGAGCTACCCTTGCAGGGGCGATTACAGTTTTTAGACATTAACATTACCTTGGGTGTAGATCATGTATGTTGGCAGTACGCACCTAGAGCACAAAAGGAGCTTCTTCCTTATGCGTCGGCGCATTCAAAAACCGTAAAACGTTCGATTGCAAAACTTTGTCTTGAGTCTGCTCTCGTGAAATCGTGTCACCACGCAATGAGTGCGAGCTTTGACAAGCAGGTTGATAGGTTGGTTACGGCGGGGTTCCCAAGCATGGTTATCACAGCAGTGGCTGAAGTGATCTTGCAAAATATCAAAGGTGCCATGGTCAAGAAACCGTGCGCACAAGAAAGACTAGCTGCAAAGCCGGAAGTGGTTCCGTATGTACACAGGATAGCCCACAATATGAAAAAGGTGGCAAACAGACACGGCGTCCCAGTCGTGTTTTCGGCTCCTCGAAAACAAGCCCAGCTCTGCGCCCGCGTCGCGAGCGAGGGTACGAGGAGCAACTGCACCAAAAAACATGGGAAGCAGTTTGTAAAGTGCTGCACCGGTGTGGTATATGAAATACCTTTGACGTGCGGGAAATCCTATGTGGGCCAAACGGGCAGTTGCGTGAACGACCGTGCTGCTGAACATGTGAGGTCGCTGAAAGAAGGAGGTGCGCATCTTTCGCAACATTGCGCAACTTGCACCGTGTGTGACCAAGCGGCAGAACATTCGCCACAAAAACAATGCCAGTACTGCAAGAAGTGTGAACCACGGTTCGGAGAGATAAAGATTCTTGGCAGAAGTAGGGAAACTAAGGCACGTGAGGTTTTAGAAGCATTCCATATAAAGAAAAGAGGAAAAAACTGTGTTAGTGATACTTCCGTGACCCTCTTCAAAAGCGAAATGTCATATCTGGAACGGTTTGGCAGATGACGCATGATGGTCATTGTGCGGATGTCTGTGTTTTTCCTATATTTGCTGAATTTTCGATGAATAAAGTTAGATGAAGTTGGCGCTTGTCCTGTGTCGTTCTCCCCTCTTGTGATCGTCTTAGTTGGCGCTGTTCCTTCCTAATTCAAGTATGCACCATCTAGCCCAAATGAATGTTCTCCTGGACTATGCTAAATCTAAAAAGATGCCATTCAGGCTTCACGTTGAAAAGTTGAGTATTGATAAACGGGTATACACGTATGATTCTGCTTCAAACACTGTGATACAGTCTTCCAGATAGCTCAACTGCGCCCCGGCAACACATCCACAAGATATTAGTACGTTAGCTTCAAATGCTTGTAGTCGACCATCGGAGGGAGCTTAAAGTACCTTTCACTAATATTCGTAGCATTCTCCCCAAGCGCACTGAACTATGCTCTCGCTTAGAAAGTGATGGTACTGACATCTTATTATTAGTAGAAACGTGGCTTAACTCAAATGTTGCTGATCATGAAGTTTTATTTGACGCTGAGGATTACATCATTCACTGGAATGATTGGACCAATAGAAGGGGTGGTGGCGTCCTAGTCGCCATAAAAAAACAGATCGTACATTTTTATGTTAATGTTTCCTCCCCACTGGAAATCTTGTGGGTTTGTATTCCTTCACAGGCGCACAAGTGCCTGCTTAGGGTATGTTACAAAGCACCAGATCATACGACCTCGTTCATTTCAGACTTGACCGATAACCTTAGTGCAATTAAACAGAAATTCCAAACAGCTCATATCTTCCTTTTGGGTGACTTCAACTATCCTGACATAAACTGAAAAAACCTAACATCTTGTTCTACCGACTCTAATGAATTCATAGAGTTTAGTCTAGATTTTCCATTTGTCCAGATAATAAATCAGCCTAACCGCGGTGATAACATCTTGGATTTGATCCTTACGACTGCTCCCGAGTTTATCAGCCCAGTGTCTTTTTGTGAAGGATTTAGTGACCATCTGCTTCTCGAATTTACAATTACTACATCTTTTTATCAGCGTATCACATGGCCCAAACAAATCTTAGATTATAAAAAAGGAGACTACGATGCCATCAACCTCGGTTTAGAAAAATTTTGTCGCACATATATTCCTACTTTTCCTGGCAGACTGGTCAACGATAACTGGGCTTTATTTAAAGAAAAATTAACTGACCTTGTTCTCATACATACCGCGAATTTCCTTCCGGGTTAAAATATCAAAGCCTTGGTTTCACAGGTCTTTGCGCACACTAAAGAACAAAAAGAAATGTTTATTTAGGAAAGCTAAACAATTAAGAACCCCACAATCACGGCTTAACCATAAAGCAGCTGATCAAAAATACTGTCAAGCTGTATGCAAAGCTAAACACACGTTCTATTTACGTGATCGTCAATTTGTTATCAAGAATAACCCGTCAAAATTTTGGAAGACCATATCACCGAAAAACAGGGATGCGAATATATTACTTCAAGAAGACATCGGGGCACCCATAAGTAAACAAGAGTGTCCATTTGTTTTTAACCCTTTCTTTAGATCTGTCTTTACTCATGAAGACCATTCCAGTATCCCACAGCTAACCGATGTCCTCTATCAGCACATGGAACCTATAAACCTAACTGCTACTGGTATTGCATCTTTAATCAATAACATCAAGTTATCAACTTGCTGTGGCATTCACGGCATAAATTCTAAAATGCTTAAGAACACCGTAAATCATTCCAGCATTACCTTCTGCAACATATTCGAGCAATCATTGTCTACCGGGGAAATACCTGATGATTGGAAAATCGCTAAAGTTATTCCCATTTTTAAAGCTGGTGATAGAAATCATGTCAGTAACTATCGCCCGATATCTCTAACCTGTATCGCATGCAAACTTCTTGAGCACATCGTTGCATCAGGCATCACACATTACCTTGAATGCAATAACTTCTTTTTCCCAAACCAGCATGGATTTAGGAAGGGATATTCGTGTGACATGCAGTTAATAGAATTCACCAGTGAACTTTTTTTCTAACATGGATGAAGGTTTCCATTTTTTTGGACTACTCCAAGGCATTTGATCGTGTTCCACACTCCTGCTTAATAGCTAAACTATCGTCGTTGCACTTACATTCTTCAACGATCTCATGGTTGCGTAATTTCCTGTCATTTCGTAAGCAGTTCACTGTCATCGACAGATATGAATCAGATTTAACTGATGTCTCCTCCGGTGTTCCCCAGGGCAGCTTCTTGGGTCCATTACTGTTTTTAATCTACATCAATGACCTGCCGTCTAACATTACTTCAACCATTAGACTTTTCGCAGACGACTGCATAATATATCGGAAAATTAGCTCACCCTCTGAACACCTTGAACTTCAGAACGACTTAGATCAAATCACTAACTGGTGCGCATCGTGGCAAATGACGCTGAATCCTGACAAATGCAGAACTGTGACTTTTACCCGCAAAAAGACGCCTTCAGCCTTCCCATACTCACTAAATTCTAACCCTTGTGCGCATGCGACTTCATACAAGTACCTTGGCGTATATCTCACTGTCAATCTTTGCTGGAAGACTCGCAATAATAAAATGACCGCCAAAGCATTGCGTATTCTTGGCTATCTGAGAGTATTTTGAATAAATAAATAAATAAATGAATAAATAAATAAATAAATAAATAAATAAATAAATAAATAAATAAATAATTATCGCACTTCTACATTAGAACGGGAGTTGAGGAGACTGTGCTTTTACATACTAGCGAAGTGGACAAGATATGTGTGGGGATGAGTGTGGGAAGTACCCTCTATTTTGCAGACCTTCCGAATTTACATGAATGTGACTGAGTGAATGTCAGAAAGGTGAATATACTGGGGGTGGTGTATTGTAGTTTTGCACTAAAGATGTTAGATCAACTATGAGGGCTTGAAGATGTGTGCAGTTTCATGTCCCTGGGGAACTAGAACATTCACTGAGTTGATATTGACACATTTACTCGTTTATTTTTTTGGGGTGACCGCTTTTCACTGTCTAAGTGCTGGAGGTGCCTGCATGTATCAGAAGTTTCTCGAATGTTACTGATGGTTGTGTCTGCTGTCTGTGTCACCGTAGTTTGTGTAACCTGATTGCATATACGACGAAAATTGTGTAGACCATTCAGGAAGACACGCGAGCACCAGAAATTATTCAGAACCTTTGATGACTTGTGTATAGAAGCTGACGCGCTTGACCGGCAGAGCAGATTTTTTACGATCGCCAACTGTGTTCACCGCTATTATTGTCCTTTGAGTGTAGCCTGTTTTTCTGGGCACAGGTTCACCCAGTAAAGAGTTAGTTTCGCTGTTTAGTTTTGCTACGACGGAGCGCACCGGGGTCAGAACTGCAGGGACAACTTCGTAGGTCATGTCACTGAGGCAGCGTGTAACCTTGTAGGGACCAAAATACTAGCGGATCAACTTGTCCGAGAGTCCACGGCGACGAATGGCCGTCCAGACCCACACGCAGGTGCCGGTATTGTAATGGACGTCGCGTTGACCCTGGTTGTATCGAAGGGTGTTGGTATGCTGTTGACTCCGGATACGATGTCGAGCAAGCTGGCGTGCCTCTTCGGCTCTTTGTACGAACTCTTCCACATGTTCGCTGGTCGGGTTATTATCAGCCAGAGGTAGCATGGCGTCAAGTGTTGACGTGACGTCCGTATAAAAGTTCGAACGCGTAAACTGTGTAGTCTCCTGTACAGCAGTGTTATACGCAAAAGTCACATAGGCTAAAATCTCGTCCCACGTTTTGTGCTCTACGTCGACATACATGGAGAGCATATCAGCCAGCGTTCTGTTCAGACGTTCCGTTAATCCATTGGTTTGAGGGTGATACGCAGTGCTCTTACGGTGAGAGCTATGCATCAGCTGGAGAATGTCCCGCATAGGTTCAGCTGTAAATGCTGTACTGCAGTCGGTGACGAGAACAGGTGGTGCACCATGTTGTAGGATGATGTGGCGTACAAAGAACTTGACCACTTCATACGAATTTGCTTGCGGAATAGCTTCGGTTTCGGCGTACCGGGTTAAATACTTGGTAGCGACGACTATCCATCTGTTGCGCGAAGAAGTTACTGGGAATGGCCCAAGTACATCCATTCCTATTTGTTGGAACGGTGCTTGAGGAGGGTCCACAGGGTGGAGAAAGCCAGCCGGTTTAACTGGTGGTTTCTTGTGGCGTTGATAATCGTGGCACGTCTTCGCATACCATTGCACAGAAGAATAAAGCCGGGGCCAGTAATACTTTTGTCGTATCCTTGCCAATGTCTTGGCGAATCCCAGGTGTCCCGCGCATGGCTCATCATGGCAGGCTTGCAAAATGTATTGGCGCAGCACCGACAGCATGACAAGGAGGTACGTATTGGGACTGCTTCTGCAGTTTTTCCTGTAACGGACATTGTTATGCAAGTAGTACGATGATAAGCCACGCACGAGCGTGTGGGGTAGAACACCTTCAACTCCTTGAAGGTGCTCTATCAGCGGCAGCAGCTCAGGGTCAGCGCACTGGTGTTTAGTCATTTTTATGGCGTCTATAATGTCGACGCCGTTTTTATGGTGTCTCTAACGCCGACAATTGGCGAGTCATGGTCAGGGTCAGATGACATTGTAGGGAGTGGTGTGCGTGACAAACAGTCAGCGTCACTGTGCTTCCAGATCAGTAAACAACCGTAATGTTGTACTCTTGTAAGCGCAGGCTCCAACGGGCTAGTCTGCCTGAAGGATCCTTGAGGTTGGCAAGCCAGCACAGCGCATGGTGGTCACTGACTGCCTTAAAGGGTCTACAGTACAAGTACGGTCGGAATTTACTAATGGCCCACACAACCGCTAAGCTTTCTTTTTTTTCAGTGGTTGAGTAGTTTTTCTCGGCCTTGGTGAGGCTGCGGCTTGCATAAGCAATCGTGCATTCCGCACCGGCTTGCCACTGCACAAGAACTGTGCCGAGACCCGCATTGCTGGCGTCAGTATGAATTTCAGTGTCAGCGTCTACGTCGAAATAAGCAAGTATTGGGGCCTCTTGCAAACGCTTGCGCAATTCGTTTAACGACTGCTGCTGCTCGTCTGCCCAAATGAAAGGCACATTCTCGCGTGTAAGCCGTGTCAGAGGCTCAGCCATTCTTGAGAATCCCTCGACGAAGCACCTATAATATGCGCACAAACCAAGAAAGCGTTGGGTGGCCTTCTTTTCTGTGGGTGGCGAAAACTCGGCGACGGCAGCTAACCTGTCGGGGTCTGGTCGGACGCCTTGAGGACCAACGACATGGCCAAGAAATTTGAGCTTTTGGAACCCAAAGTAGCATTTTCCAGGCTTGATGGTGAGGCTGGTAGTACGGATCGCAGCGAGGACACTCTCAAGTCGTGCGAGATGTTTGTCAAACGTGCTCGAGAACACGACGTCGTCCGAGTATACGAGGCTAGTTCGCCATTTGAGTTCAGCAAGCACGGTATCCATCATCGGCTGAAAGGTGACAGGTGCGGAACAGAGAACGAAGGGGATAGCTTTGAACTCATAAACCCCGTCAGGTGTCACAAACACTGTTTTTCACGATCCCGAAAGAGCTCCAAAGCACTCTTTGTTTTACGAAACATGCATAATTTAGCCCGCTGCCTTGACCGAAGTACAGACTCCCATAAGGTCAAGTTTATGAAAGATGTAGGGAAACCTATGGCAAATTAGTGTGAAAAGGTAAATGTCAATGGCGAAGTTAAATTTTTGTATAGAAAGAAGGCAATTCTTAAACATGCGAATGTTTGCGCTATGTTGCTGAGCGTCTCGAGCTGCAGGATACACGAACTTCACATTTTGGTAAAAAATCAGGCTGACGTCATCAGTCATTTGCAGGCTAAACTGAATAATGTCCTTAAAATATGTAATGGAGCACTTCAGACTATATGTGATTGATGTTTACCAGCGATGCGATATTCCGCATTCAACCGTGACACAACTACAAATGCAACCAAAATTAGACTTGGCAACGATGGCCGCGCATCTATGGAAAATATCTGCTTAAATTTATATGCGCGTGGGTTAAGTACAACTTTTGCCAAAAGTTTATTAAGCAATTGTCCCACTGACGTTATCAACTACGTATTCTAATGTCGCGGAAAAACTCAATGTCTGGATCTGGATGGCGAAGTTCTTAGTTGCGAGCTTTTCTCAGGAATTGTTACCAATTTGCATCAGATAACCATTGACTCTTCCATTTTTGTCAGCCGATCCAGGGCTCCGTAATAAGCCCGCCGCTCAATCTCATTTTAATGAATGGCTTGCCCATCATGAATTAACACGTTTCCATCAGTCTTACTGCTGATGACTACAGAATCTCAAGACAAAAGTAACAGTGATGTAGATGTAGCTAACCCTCATTTTGATGTTAATCGAGTTTATGAATGATGTCGTTTATGTAGCCTAAAATGAATCAATTAAGTTTATGCTGAGAAGAGAGAATGAAATGGCAGCATTTAAGGTAAAAGGGAATGTCTTATTCAATAAAGCAGAGAGGTGGGTGTCGTACTTGACAAAGAACAGCTTTGGCGAAATGGCGCATCGTGTGGCAGCGTCAGCACGGCTTGCGGCGACAACGCCGGTTGACCGGCGCAGACAAGTCTGTAGCTTGTCAGCGTGTCGACACGTTGCGCTAGTGAAAATTAGTACCGCCACTCATGGAATCACGGAGATCGCTTGAGCCCACTTTGACAGTAAGAAAGGCTTGTCAAGGTAAATATACCCGGTAGCGAAGCTTCCATAGGAGCCCATACGTTCAAAACATGGCGGTCCATCGCCGGCTCATGGGGCTTAGCGCCATCTGTATGTGGTGGGAACACTTCCGGCGGAAGAAAAAATAACGTGACGCCATGTCCGTTAAAAGCTGAAGTGACGTCATTTTGTTTTCGAAGGCGCGAAATTTGTTTTGTTGTTCTTCCTTTGGAGCTACATATTCAAATGCCCCGCCATTCGACTTGATGGGCGTTTCGAGCTTTCAGCGTGGAAAGCGATGCAGGAAAAGGCCAGCCGTGCGGTTGTCGAAATCGCATCCCTGCGCAGAACATACTTTCTTTGGAGGCCGACGAAAGCTTTAGGTGTAGAGTGCCGATCCTATTGTCGGATGCCAAGTCCGTCGGCCAGCGCAGTCGCACGAAAACAACTACACAATTATCTGGCGGTCGTAACTCACTACTTTTGACTGAACAGATTAAGAAGCAATGAAGCTACCCACGTCACCAAATTCAGACAAACTTCGACAAGCAAGAAAGCACAAATTGTGAGGGGGGCGTATTTCAACAGGTGATATGAGTGCGCCTTTCTGCCCATTTCAAGACGTGCATTGTACTGCGAGTGATAGTGGCGTCAACGCCCCCTGTAGCGATGGGCGCTGAAAAGAAATGCATTTATTAATAGTAATAAAATTAAACGTATTTATTTAACTCATCACGAATATACAAAATTGACTAGAAATTTTATTTTCGTTGAATGAATCTAACTGTGTCTCGTTTGAATTAAATAACGCGTTTTTCTTTCCCAATGTTTGTTTCTCCAAACATAGTCGCGCTTCGATCGCTGCTCCCATAACCCCCCGTGCTGATGTCGGTGACAATCTGTACTGAACGGCTTTTCGCCCGAAGCTTCGCGACCTATTTGAATCGACCTTGGGCTTGTTGTGAATGAGCGCTTTCCGCGTCGAACTCGTGCTGTTTTCGCCGGTTGACCGGCCAGCCAGCGGTCTGTTGCACAAAAGGGAGAACATTCGTACCGAACTTATTTATGAAGACTAACCAAACGTTGCAGCCAGGCTCGCATTTCGCTTCCCTCTGGACACGCCGCACATGAGGATCCCGTGTATTGCAGGTTCGATTCTGAAAAGAAAATGTGCAGGCAAGTGACGTGTTATGGGGTCGTGGGAACTGGAGCCCTATTCCGTGTCAGCACTACGAGATGTCGCCCTCGCCAGCTCAGCCAGGTATGTGCGGCTTTCTGCGTCACGTCTCGTGGTGCGTTTCCTTTAGCTCTAGCGAAGCGAATACCGTAAAGTTAGCCATGAACATTACTTAGTGCTTGGTACTTGAATGTCGCTAGCGTGGGACAAATTGCGCAAGTCGCTGCAACAGTATCTGTAGGAAATGGGCCAGCATGCTTATGTTCAATAATTTAAGCGTAATGTCATACTGAAGCAGGCGACGGCTTTCCTCTGCAACTGCATCAGTAATTCAGGGATAAAGGAGCACCCTTTGTCTGCCATTCTCGTCTTGTTTATATGAGCCAAAATAAATGTTTCCTGCGTTACAATATGTTGCCCAGACACTTCATAAAGAAAGTTCCAAACAACCCAGTCAGTAGAAGGTACTCCGCCAATAAGTAAATTATTTTTGTGAACACTGGCCACTTCCAGCATACATGCGGGTATTTAACTAACACCCGAACGTAGCTGTACAAAACATTTAATGTCAACCAGTGCAGGAGTTCTGTCCTGGAATCGCTTTCAGTGCGATTGCTGGCGCCAGCAGAAGCAGGTGAGTGCAGCCGTGTTCTTCACGGGCGGCTTTCGTGGTGCGTGCACCGTCGCGTTAGGTAAAATTAAATACCGCAGATCTGTTCATAAACATGGCCAGTGTGATTCATACGTTTGCGCTAGTGCTATACAAGTGTTTCATGGACGAAAAACAAAACAGCGCGAAAAGACAAGCCTCGTTCTGGTGCTTGTCTTTTCGCGCTGTTTTTCGTCCACCATAAAACAGCTGTATGGCGCTAGCGCGAAAACCAAGCGATCAGGAAATAAAAATTTGACCTTGAAATAAAAAACAAGTCCGGGCACCTGCCCTTTCGGGTACCCGGGGGACGCTAGAGGAGACTTTGTGCTAAAAGCACAAAGAATCCCCTTGTCCCCCGCGCCGTCCAAGTGGCGGACCACGCCGAACCCCTTCTGCTCTGCAGCTCGTCGCTGGCTGCAGAGCAGGATTCCAGGATTCGAACGTGGGTCCTTGCGAGTGCCGGCTCGACACTCTACCACTCGGCTAACGGCGCGGCATGGCAATCGCCTTACGAAAGACGGCAAGGCTGATGCGAATTCTGCTATCGCATCGGCCGCATCACGCTATCGGCCGAACTGCCGACTACATCATCGCCTGCATGTTCGAGCATCGAAGATGGGAGCGCTCTCACGGTATCTGCAGCAGGCGAGGACGCTCGATCAATTCGCAGGAAGGGGCGGTTTGTGCATGAGCGAGCCACCTTTAACGGCTATACATGTGCGAATGGTGGAAAAAATGCAGATCGCAAGGAGAGGCTTATAAAACGAAACGGCGTATTCCGACGGGCCGTACGGATGCTTGATTTTTGTAAGAGCTAATCAACATGATTTGGGATTATGATGCAGCAGCCGTTTTTCAAATTAGCTTATTTGTTCAAATGCGGTAAAATAGTGGAAGTAAAAATATAGAAGATGGAATGTGCTACAGTTAAATTCCTGTGCCTTCCTGTGCCTTTTAAAAAGTTCAAAGTATATCCTTATGGCACAAGTGGTTCATCGCTCAATAAGAACATAGGATGGAAAGGGATTATTTTTTCACAAGAAAATAGTAAAATATCTTTGCCTCCATTTTTATTTCCGGCACATGTTATTAAAATCTAACACGTATGAAAATTCGCCGCATGTTCGTTGTGGTTGGTTATATTCAGTAACTATGAGCCTTGTGTGACCAATTTTCAAGCAACATAAAATAACCTCGTAAAATGTTTTTCTTTGGCGAGAACTCCGCCGTTCTCGTAAAACAGGTTTTATAATATGTTTCCATTCATTTCTGCCAGTATTTTTCAACTGCTATTTCTAAAGTGGCTTTATAATCTTGTCAAGGTAGGCCAGCATCATGCAACTCCAAATCTTTGGCATGGGCTGCCATAAAAGCTGCTCGCGGCAATTCGCGGGAACTCCTACATGAGTAGCAGCAGAATCCAACAGAAACTGACATTTAAAGCTCTCTTGCGCCATTTGGTGTATTGATCCTATATTTTCTGTAGTAGATGCGTTTCTAGATGCGATGAACAAGGCAACCTACGTTATAGCGTTATGTACACGTCTTGTGTTACACGTTACGGCAAATGCGTGTTTGATTTCATAGTTACGTCACGGGTATGTCACATATCCCATATTGTGTGTGGTACACGTGATCGACTGACAGCCAGAAGCAGGTGAGTGTAGCCGCAATCTTCACGGGTGGCTTTCGTGGTGCGCGCACCGTCAGTGAAATAGCGCCGCGCTGGGTAAAATATAGAATACAGCTACTCATGGCTGTGTTCATGACATGGCCAGTAGTTGCATCTGAGTCACGTTTGCGGTAGCGTCAAACGACTGCTTCATGGTGGACGAAAAGACGGTGCGAAAAGACAAGTCCCTTCTGGTGCTTCTTTTGCCCACCATGAAACAGTTCTATGGCGCTAGCGCAATATAAACGCGGTTCCTGCGGCTCGGATCGCAAGCTCGCACCTGTCACGAATGAGTTAGCGAGATGAGAGGCGCACGCCTCATTGACAGTGTTGCATCCGTGGCGGTGCGCCCAGCGTGATTCGCCCGCGCAAATGCTTTGCCATGTTTGGCTTCAACAGAGCGAGGACGCTTATGCCTCAGGCCATGCAATGTCAGGCGACGTAAGGAATTTACTCTGCGTTCTGCGCAAAGCGGTTTGCTCCGCCCGCTTGGATGGGTAGCTGCTAGCGCGTAAAACATGAAAGCCACCAATGCACAATACAGGTGCCGTGAGTACACACTGTACAAAAAAAAACGTAGAAATCGTTGAAGATATTGACGCGTGTAGACCTCCCTGTACCTACGCCATCGGAGCAGGTGTGGCCGGCGGTGTGAGCATAACAGTCGGCTGCCGACTCTCGCGCGGCAGGTGCTTGATGCGCGCAAGTAGCTGTTTTGAGAATAGATGCGATTAAGCAACGGGTGAACTATGAAGCCAGGCATGTGCAGTGACTGAAATGCGCCTCTGTAAGCAGGTGCGTCTTGTTCACAGTACATGCGCAGCGGCTTCGGCGTTCCGTCATGTTCCGTTGTTTCATCGTAGCCGAGCACTCCTTCGCTTGGTACGCACGAGATGGCGCCACCAGTCTCATGTCGGCGATTTTTTTTTTGTCAGCCGTCGCTTTAGACGATGCGGATTTCGATTCATTCTGGCAGAATTGGCCAAACATCTGGCTCAGAACGTCGTACAAACGACAAATTACGGTCAAAGGGCACCTGTGCGCAAGACTACAGCTTGAACACGTACGCGAGAAAAAGACTGCCGCTGCCTGCCGTTTTCACATGCGCACAGCAGACCCTCGGCATTTTGCGGCGTTGACACGGCTGCTCCACACATCAAACCACAAATCCACGAGATGAAAGACGAGGTTTTCGAACAGCTCACACGAAGAAGCGGTACGAATAGGACGGTCGAACAAAAATAAAAGCGCGTTGCTGCAAATGTCAACTCGCCCCTTCGCGCGCTCAGCGTGGACGATCGCTCGCAATGGGCCTCGAGGTGGGTAAGCGTGACGTGATATCCGGTTTTGCCAGAGCTTTCGGAGGAGGCCGGTAGGTGCTGTGATTTGAGAAATATTCACTAAAATAATTACTTTTCGCTCACTTCTCAGAAAGAGTGTTGTTTTGGTCGCTGTCGGTGCGACAGCTATCACTGGAGACAGAAATCTTGGCAAGAAATTTTATATTCACTATCCCTTTAAAGCGGTTATTTAGCCCGGCATAGCATGAACGTGCACATAGGTTGTACACACTCTACGAAATTATATCAACCACGAATTTTATATCGGGCACAATTACAATGGCTGACTTTGGCACAGTTGGAGACGAGTAATCGCGATGCTATGTGTGCAATGACAGCACTGCCCCGCATCACTCCGATAACAACATTACAGGAACATGCCCAGCTCAACACAATTGCAGAGCTGATTTTGCAATGTGAAAAAGCACGTGCAATAAAAAAGCAACTTATTCCGGCTGTCGCGTTGCATCCTCATTTTCAACGCGGCTCTCGGATTGACAATCAGCCCTAACCAATGACTCCCTGGGAATTCACCATCATCACAACTAATAAGCCAACAACGTTGCGATGCAGCATTACAACAGGTATTGACGAACACAATATCGTCGATCCATCATGTGCTAACACTTGCAAAGCCTATATGGATGCTGCCATGTTCCCAGACGGCGGAAGGACATCATTCCTGAGTACTACGCATAATTTCATCAGCGGCCACCAGCGCTATTTATCTATGGAAGCCAGCGCTCTAGTAATGGAACTTCAAGCCATCCATGACGCTGTGCAAGATGCGACATTCAAGCTGCCTACCATCAAGCAACAAGATATCTTCACCGATTCTTTAGCGGCTATTCGGGAACTCAAGAAGTTTGATAAGGCGATGGAAATCTGCGAGACAATACACACTTTGAATAGTAAAAGAGCTGCTTGCGTCAATGTACACTGGTGTCGAGGCCATTCAGCGAACCCTCACATTTCTGCTGACCAGCAGGGCACTGCCCTCCTAATCCTGATCATCCGCCTATTCCCCTCCCACCTCAACTCCGTAAGGGGACAGTGTAGGTCCTATTCTTGCCATGCATTTTAGGCTATGTTCGTGACCCTTTTCCTCATGATCTGCTGGGGTTAGAACATTAACCGTGGTGGCATTGTAATGAGTAATGTTAGGTAGTGTTACTGAACCAGGATTATTTTTTAAATAATAGTTTTGTTTTCTTTTTTACTGGACCCAAGCCAAAATCTGTAGTAAATAGCCCGGAAATAAAAATCCCCTATAATAATTAGAGTCCTGGTTCAGTAGAATTTCTGTAATGTTTGCTCAATATCTGGAAAATATTTTCTCCCTCGCACATAGTTTCTGAAAAAAGGTAAAATGCAGCAAAATTTGCTGTTTTGAGATAATCAGCTTCGAAGTGGAAGAAATAGCTTTATTTCAATATAGGACTATAGGAACAAATTCTGTCGCATCTTTTCAGTACCCACCAGCCTGGTAGTCCCCTCCATCGTCAACACTTTCCTGTGCTAGCTGCCTTGTTTTCCGGGCCTCCTTAGAGACCAGTCATGTAGCCCTCACTGCAAAGTACAATCGCCGCCGGTCAGCTTTGTGCAACCACTGGACTGTGAACCGTCCCGGAGAAGCTCCGAATTACCTCAAAATGTCGGCTCGAGCAATGCTGCAGTCATTAAAAGTTAGCACAGCATCCATTGTCATTATTTTCAGCGTTTGGACGCCAAGAAAGACATTCTTTGGAGCGCGGTCCATACAACGTTGTTGAACTCATTCGCGTCGTGAGTTTTTGCATGGAGACATTTCTAGAGAAGCTCGGACTTTGAGAGCTGCTGAAACACCGGCGTTCCGCTTCAAGCGTTCTGCCGAGCGCAAAAACTTCGATGCAGAAGCGCCCGTGGTGGCCGCGGCGCCCACTCCAGGATTGTGTTGCGGAGAATTGGCGTCATTGGAGATCGAATTATTCCGGTTTCCGTGGGAGACGTTTTGTAAAGCACTTCTTTGGCTTCGTCATTGCATTACCGCAAAATGAGCAGCACCAAAGTATAAACAAATTCGATTGTCCGCGAGAACACCGAAGCACGAGCAAAACGCCGCGCGCTGCGAGTAATCCAGCTGGGTCTTAGGATTCGTTTGGCTAAGTGAAATATGCTAGCAAGGTTTTCACTGTTGTCAGATGAGTGACAGCCATTCCTGCTAAACGCAACAAAAAATAGGCGCTCAAAAAAACTTTTTTCAGTTTCGGAGAGGCACAGATCCTGAGCATGTCAAAGGGGCGTGGCTGGATGCTGCCTAGGTTTCGAAAAGTCTCGATATTGAGGTAAATATTTCGCGTGCGCGCAAATGAAACACTGGGCCATGTTAAGGAAAGAATAGATTTTAAATTACAGAAAAACAAAAAATAGATTTTTTCCGGAAATTTTGCCTACCCTGTTCCCTTAACTCGCTCCGAGCCCGTAAAAAAAATTGGAGGACGCTTAAGCTTCGCCTTCAAGAGTGGAACGCGATAGCGTTCCCGTCGACCCGCCAATGGGTGTAAGACAATGGGCTACAGGGCAGCCATCACTTACGAGGCGCCCCGCATCAGACGCGGTGAGCGTCGAGCCATATGGTCGAGCAACGCGGTGTTCGGCGCAGCAATGAAACGTGCGCCTGAGCAAGCGGAGCGAACCAAAGAACTCGGTATCCCGGAGGGGGAAATGATGCATGCCAGCCAAACGCCGTGATCGGCACGGGCAGAGAGATAGACAGATAGTGATCTAAAGAAAGGAAGGACGCTTGATTCTGCGGAGGGAGCGAGGCGAAGCGTTGTCAGGGGAGAGAGTCCGAACCGCGACAGCTCCAATGCGCGCGTGGCGCGCCATCTGTCGGGGCAGCGCCGTACATGGAGAGGAGGGGCTCTTCTGTGTTTGCCACAAGATGGCTCTCCGTGTGCGGAAAGCGCAGGAGAAATGCAGCGAAACGCACTTCGCTACTCGTGTAATTGCGACTTCTGTAAGTTACATGTTCATAATTACCTATATACACCACAGTATAACTTTCCACGGCTCGTTTCGAAGGCAACACCGCATTCACTAGAGGCGCGTTTGTACCTTTTGGAAGCATCGAAATCGTGGCTGAGTGGTAGCGTCTCCGTCTCACACTCCGGAGACCCTGGTTCGATTCCCACCCAGACCATCTTGGAAGTTGCTTTTTATTTATGGAGTGCCTGCCGTGATTTATCGCTCACGGTCAACGCCGCAAAACGCTGACGCCGACACCGACACCGACGCCGACGACACCGGCTTTTCTGCGACACGAGCTCCTTAACGCTATCGCGTTAAAATTCTCCGGGAGAACACGCACTCTTATTCCACCGTATGTCTGCTCCCTCCCCCTTCACCTTACTAGGGCAGAGGAGGCTTGGAGCTGAGGTGGCCCTTACACTGGCTTATCTCAAGGTGGAGCTGGTCGCTACGTGTCCATACCGCTCTGTTCGTGTGATGGAAGCAGATACCACCTAATATGGACATGTACTGGATTAAAATCGGAATGCTCGCGTCTTCTACTGCAAGCGGGCCTCTGCTACACTGACAAACAGCTATGGCCGCGGGATACATGACAACAGATTCTGCAAACACTGCTTCAATTTATTAACACGGCTCACAACACATATAATACACATACACACCAAGAATTCGTTTCTATCCACTTTATTGCATTACGTCACCACTAGCACCAGAACTAGGCGGCCGTCTTAGATTATGATGTCAAATATCACATTACCAATCACCAATTGTGTTGCTATTGATTTACTGTGGGCTGCCACCTTTGATTTATCGGCGACATCATCAATTGGTCTCCATCTTGGTTAGGTTACCAATCAATCAGCAATTCGGTTGCTACAGCAACTTACCATGGGGCTGCCATCTGGAACTTAACCTAACCCAAGTAAACGAATGACGTGATCTCGGGTAGCAGCCAACTTAGATTTGGGAATCCGAAACTATGGCACCACTTCGTCACATGACGTCATAGCCATGCGGTTTCACCTCAATCCGTCATATTGGAGCATTACGTACTCACTGGCAACCTCATTTGGCTGCAATCTTACATTTCAGATTTCGAAACTATGCTTCCATTTTGTCATAACTGTTTGATTTACTACTAGCAGCCATATGGGGTTACTTCTAGCAGCCATATGGGCATGTGGGATATCATTGGCACCCGTATTTGGTCGCCATTACTAACTTCAGATTCCTAAACTATGATGTCATGATCCACTTTATTGCATTACGTCATTACTAGCACCAGAACTAGGCAGCCGTCTTAGATTATGATGTCAAATATCACGTTACCAATCATCAATTGTGTTGCTATTGATTTACAGTGGGCTGCCATCTTTGGTTTATCGGCGACATCATCAATTGGTCCCCTCCTTGGTTAGGTTACCAATCAATGAGCAATTCGGTTGCTACAGCGACTTACCATGGGGCTGCCATCTGGAATTTCTCAAACTAAAAAGTTCCTGCTAAAGCGTGCGGGCAGCAGGAACAGAAACGTAAGAGCTGAATCTCGTAATGAATAAAGGCGGGGCCTGCAACAGATCCACCATGCGATCCTCGATGTCTGGTATCGGAGAACTCGGGAAAGCAATTTCATCTCCGAAGGCTAGACATGGCAAGAAGAGTGCCTTGCATGACAGTGGAGCCCACCTGCTGACAGTGCTGGGTTCATGGCACTGCAATATTTCTACCTCGGCCATTAATGAGCCCACCTGAAAATTTTTAGAGCCAAAAGAAGACACTTCCAGTGCATAAAATGTGCCCTTTCAGTGCGTTCAAAACGCTTCCTAGAAGACATGCAACAACTTCCAGTATGCCCTTCAAGTGCATTTTAGCCTAATATATGGGTGCACGGGCGAGCGTTGCTCGATGCCAGGCACGACAGTGACCTAGTTATGGTGGCTACACTAGTGTGTCAAACCGCCAATGTATCGAACTATACCCGTTGGTCTCGCCAATGTGGCGCATTTATTATTGCAATAAGGATTTGCCCTTAAGGCAAAATTATGGGTCATGACATCATAGTTTAGGAATCTGAAATTGATTATGGCGACCAAATACGGGTGCCAATGATATCCCACATGCCCATATGGCTGCTAGAAGTAACCCCATATGGCTGCTAGTAGTAAATCAAACAGTTATGACAAAATGGAAGCATAGTTTCGAAATCTGAAATGTAAGATTGCAGCCAAATGAGGTTGCCAGTGAGTACGTAATGCTCCAATATGACGGATTGAGGTGAAACCGCATGGCTATGACGTCATGTGACGAAGTGGTGCCATAGTTTCGGATTCCCAAATCTAAGTTGGCTGCTACCCGAGATCACGTCATTCGTTTAGTTGGGTTAGGTTAAGTTCCAGATGGCAGCCCCATGGTAAATTGCTATAGCAACGGAAGTGCTCATTGATTGGTAACCTAACCAAGGTGAAGACCAATTGATGTCACCGATAAATCAAAGATGGCGGCCCACAGTAAATCAATAGCAACCCAATTCGTGATTGTTAATGTGATATCTGACTTAATCTATGATGGCAGCCTAATTCTGGTGCCAGTGATAATGTAATCCAATATGGTGGATAGAAGGAAATCCATAGGCGACATAGTTTAGGAATCTGAAATTCAAGATAGCGACCAAATACGAGTGCCAATTGCATCATAATCCCACATAGCAGCTAGAAGTGAACCACATAATTATGACAAATGGAGGCATAGTTTCGCTATTTGAAATCGAAGATGGCAGCTAAATGAGGTTGCCATTGAAGACGTAACAATCCAATATGTTGTGTTGAAGTGGAACCTCATCATTATGAAGTCATGTGAAAAAATGGTGCCATAGTTTCAGATTCCGAAATCTAAGTTGGCGGTGCGGTGTGACATACACGAGATCGCGTCATTGGTTTGGTTATTCATGTGAGAAAATGGTGCCATAGTTTCGGATTCCCAAAACTAAGTTGGTGGTGCGGTGTGACATACCGGAGATCGCGTCATCGGTTAGGTTAGTCATGTGACAAAATTGTGCCATAGTTTCGGATTCCCAAAACTAAGTTGGCGGCGTGGTGTGACATACACAAGATCGCGGCATTGGTTAGGTAAGGGTAGTCATGTGACAAAATGGTGCCATAGTTTCGGATTGCCAAATCTTAGTTGCTGGCGTGGTGTGACATACCCGAGATCGCGTCATCGGTTAGGTTGGTCATGTGACGAAATGTTGCCATAGTTTCGGATTCCCAAAACTTAGTTGGTGTGACATACCGGAGATCGCGTCATCGGTTAGGTTGGTCATGTGACGAAATAGTGACATAGTTTCGGAATCCCAAATTGAAGCAGGTAGGTTAGGTTAGGTTAGGTTAGGTAGGTTAGGTTAGGTTAGGTTGCGTTACGTTAGGTTAGGTTAGGTTGGGTTAGGTTAGGTTAGGTTAGGTTAGGTTAGGTTAGGTTGGGTTAGGTTGGGTTAGGTTAGGTTAGGTTGGGTTAGGTTAGGTTGGGTTAGGTTAGGTTACGTTAGGTTAGGTTAGGTTAGGTTAGGTTAGGTTGGGTTAGGTTGGGTTAGGTTAGGTTAGGTTAGGTTGGGTTAGGTTGGGTTGGGTTGGGTTAGGTTAGGTTGGGTTAGGTTAGGTTAGGTTAGGTTAGGTTAGGTTGGGTTAGGTTGGGTTAGGTTGGGTTAGGTTAGGTTAGGTTAGGTTGGGTTAGGTTAGGTTAGGTTAGGTTAGGTTAGGTTAGGTTAGGTTAGGTTAGGTTAGGTTAGGTTGGGTTAGGTTAGGTTAGGTTAGGTTAGGTTGGGTTAGGTTGGGTTAGGTTAGGTTAGGTTAGGTTGCGTTACGTTAGGTTAGGTTAGGTTGGGTTAGGTTAGGTTAGGTTAGGTTAGGTTAGGTTAGGTTGGGTTAGGTTGGGTTAGGTTAGGTTAGGTTGGGTTAGGTTAGGTTGGGTTAGGTTAGGTTACGTTAGGTTAGGTTAGGTTAGGTTAGGTTAGGTTGGGTTAGGTTAGGTTAGGTTAGGTTAGGTTAGGTTGGGTTAGGTTGGGTTAGGTTGGGTTAGGTTAGGTTAGGTTAGGTTGGGTTAGGTTAGGTTAGGTTAGGTTAGGTTAGGTTAGGTTAGGTTAGGTTAGGTTAGGTTAGGTTGGGTTAGGTTAGGTTAGGTTAGGTTAGGTTAGGGTTAGGTTAGGTAGGTTAGGTTAGGTTAGGTTGAGGTTAAGTAGGTTAGGTTAGGTTGGTTAGGTGAGTTAGTTAGGTTAGGTTAGGTTTAGGTTAGGTTAGGTTAGGTTAGGTTAGGTTAGGTTAGGTTAGGTTAGGTTAGTTAGGGTTAGGTTAGGGTTAGGTTAGGGGTTAGGTTAGTTGGTTAGGTTTGGTTAGGTTAGGTTAGGTTAGGTTTAGGTTAGGTTAGGTTAGGTTAGTTAGGATTAGGTAGGTTAGGTGTTAGGTTAGGTTAGGTTGAGGTTGGTTGGTTAGGTAGGTTAGTGGTTAGGTTAGGTTAGGTTAGGTTAGGGTTAGGTTGGTTAGGGTTAGGTAGTTAGGTTAGGTTAGGTTAGGTTAGGTAGGTTTGGTTAGGTTAGGTTAGTTTGGTGGTTAGGTTGGTTAGGTTAGGTTAGGTGTGTAGTTAGGTTAGGTTTAGGTTTGGTTGGTTAGTTGGTAGGTTAGGTTGGGTTAGGGTGTGGGTTTGGTGTGGTGTGGTTGGTTAGGGTTGGTGTGGGTGGTGTAGGTTGGTGGTGTGGGTGGGTTGGTAGGTGTGGTTGGTGTGGGTGTAGGTGGTGGGTTGGTTGGTGGTGGGGTGGGTTTGGTTGGGTTGGTTGGGGTTTGGTTGGTTGTTGGTTGGTTGGTGGTTGGGTGTTGGGTAGGGTTGGTGGTTAGGGGTGGGGGTGGTTAGGGTGGGGTGGTTGGGTTTGGTTAGTGTGGTTGGGTTGGGTGTGTAGGTGTGGGTGGTTGGTGTGGGTGGTTGGGTGTTGGTGGTGGTTGGTTAGGTTGGGTTGGTTGGGTGGTTTGGGTTGGTTGGTTGGGTAGGGTGGTGTGGTGGTTGGTTAGGTTTGGTGGTTGGGTTAGGGTGGTTGGTGGGTGGTTGGTGGTGTAGGTTTGGTTGGTTAGGTTTGGTTAGGTTGGTTTGGTTAGGTAGGTTAGGGTGTAGGTAGGTTAGGTGTAGGTGTTTGGGG